>NW_016107332.1:3545649-3572170 GCF_001604975.1 Cebus imitator
GGTTAGAACAAGTTCTTTTAATTCACTGAAGCTTCTTATCATCCACCTTTTGAAGCCTGCTTCTGTTAATGGAACACACTTGTTCTCCATCAGGCCTTGTTCTGTTGCTGATGATGAACTGTGATCCACTGTAGAGGGAGAGGCGTTCTGATTTTGGGTATTCTCAGCCTTTTTAAGCTGGTTTCTTCCCTTCATTATAGATTTATCCATCTGTGGTCTTTATAATTACCATCTTTATAATTGGGTTTCTGAGAGAACATCCAACTTGTTGATTCCCAGCACTAAAATCTGAGCAACCCACTGCACCGGCTAAAACAGTGGCGTTAAGATTGATGGTGCTTTTCTGGTGCTGCACCAAGAACCGCCACACCAAGGCAGCGGCAAAACCGCCCCGCCGGCCACAAGAGTCGTGCTGGCGACCCATGGGTCTCCTCCGCTGGGAATCTCCTGGTGCGTGAACAACAAAAATTCGTCTGAAAGTGTGGCGTCCTCTCGTTCTCTGCGCTTTCACTGGGAGCTACAATCCCGAGCTGCTAGTGATCAGCCATCTTGGCTCTCTCTCCAATGTAAAAGTTTTCTTAATGTCTGGTGGTCAATGATTGTCCACTCATACTTAAGAGCGATGCATTAAAAATGTTGATTGTAAGCATGGAGATGCTCATTAGTGAGATGTTTCTTTTGGGAGAATTTCAAGTTGTCTCTGTAGGTATTATTATTATTATGACCATTTTCACTGTGATTATCTGCTAATCAAAACAACAGCAACAATAATAACAACAGCAACAATAACAACGACAACTTTCTAACTTCCATACTCAATCTGGAAACAAATATAATCCTGTCTTGAGCTCAGTGAATTCTAGCACAGGCCATTTCTGCTGGATATATATTACACACAATGCAGATAATTTTGTAAAGGAGTTCTCTTGTATCTTGTTTAAATGGAAAATTATATTTTTCATGTTGCTCCCTCCTGATTGTCTTCTAAAATGATGGAATAGAGGTTTGGGGGAATTTCTAACTGTCTAGGTATTTTATTCTGGGCAGATCGGTTTCTTTCATGTTTCTAGGTAGGAGGTAAAAGTCTATGTCCAAGTTTTCTCACACTCAGTGCAGGGAGTTGTCAGCACACAGACATCCCTCTTTTCAGTACAGTACTGAAGTGCTTAGCTGAACCTGGTGTCCCTGTGTCCTGAGTTTCCCAAATTAGCCTTTTTAAAAATATGTATACTGAGCCTCTGGAAGTCTTCCAGGGAGAGGAAGGGGAAGTTATTGAGTAGACTGAGTGGACAGGGAGAAAGATTTGGAAATATAACTACTTTCTTTTCTTTGTATATTTCAACCAGTTCTATCGTGAGCTCCATGGGTACCCCCACATCCAGAGTTTTCTGGTACCCTTTGTTACTAGGCTTTCTGTAGCTCTGTAGTAGGGATTGATCTGTATCTGGTTTTCCCTCATAGTTGGCTTTTTAACATTATTTATTTACCTATTTATAAAATTATTTTCATGTTTCTTACATAATTTGCCACTTGTCCAATGGTCTTTGTTTCCATTAAAAATATATATTATCTAATCTCTGATTCTCTGTCCTTACGGGTTTATGTCTTCTTTAACCTCTGTTCCCTAATTTTAGCAGACAATCCAGAGAAGCAATATAAAAATATAATTTTTCCATTGAAACAGAATGCAAGAAAGCTCCTTTACAAAATTATCTGCACTGTGTGTAACATTTATCCAGCAGAAATGGCCTGTGTTAGAATTCATTGAGCTCAAGATAGGATTGTATTTGTTTCCAGATTGAGTTTAGAAAGTTAGAAAGTTATATTTTAGTTTAGCAGATAATTCCAGCAAGAGCAAATAATGATGACAGTGATAATAATAATAACGGCCATGCCAGCAGTTCATAGCACAATGACTTGAAGCGGGAGAGGCTGGGTTTTCATCAGTCTTTCATTCAAGTTAGCTTTAATACTCTCTCCTAGTATACAGAAAGAAAGAGGGCATTCTTTACATGTGTGTAACATTCTTGAAAGCAGTGTTATATATTCTTGATACATCCATTTCACAAGGTCTCATTATCACAGATGATTTCAGGCACCTGAACAAAGAACATAGAAGGCAAAAACTCAGGTATTTCCTTTATGTCATCAACAACATAAACATATTCGAATTCCAACCGAGATAGATTTTTACTCTACTTTAGATATATTTATATTTAAATATTTTAAATATTGGGCTTGGTGGATATTTATTTCTTTTCAGATGTCTGTGATAATGATCTGCATGTTTCTGGTGGCATGGTCCCCTTATTCCATCGTGTGCTTATGGGCTTCTTTTGGTGACCCAAAGAAGATTCCTCCTGCCATGGCCATCATAGCTCCATTGTTTGCAAAATCTTCTACATTCTACAACCCTTGCATTTATGCGGTTGCTAATAAAAAGTAAGTAATGTCTAAAATGCTTGCAAATACAAAATAAAACTGATACAAAAAGAATGTTAAGACTTTTTGGGAGAAAGTGACAGAAACCCACTTTCATCTAGCATAAAGGTTATTTGGCTTATGTGACTGGAGCAGCATCTAGGAGCTTAAATGCCTAGAGCTCCAGATTTGTAACAGACTCTTCCCAAATAGTGGCAGAGATTATCGTGGGCAACCCAAGACCCAAGTTCTACCAGCAAAGCATCCCCAAATGCCAGCTGCATCACAGATAGCTCTCTGGCAGAAAAGGTCCTGGAATGTCAGTGGTCAGCTTGGTTCAAATGGTTACCCCACCCCAAAATACACGGAATAGTGGTTTCCAAAGAAAAGAGTGATTCTATTACTGGAAAATGGACGAGGCAATATTGGGCTCCCTTGGTGGGTAGTATAAATGTATGTTTACAAGAAAGAAGACATATCATTCAAATACAAGAGAAAAGTTCAGTGCCAACATAAAAGGCTTCGGGATACTAGAGAATTCTTCCCTCCTGTCTTTTTTGGATTTCTCAGCAAAGTGTTCCTTTCCTGCCTTCTCCGTGAAGTTTAGATTCTTTCATTTGTGTTACTGCTGGAAAAATAAAATAAATCTACTGTGCATAAATATTTGGCCAGAAAATTTCAGAAGAAGTTAGGTAATTTTATCCTGGAATGACAAAGTTTGGGAAAGCAGCTTTAGCTACAGGTATGTGAAGAAACATAAAATTTTACAGATCAAATAGACCACAAAAGAAGAATGAAGAACACATTTTAAAATCAGAATCTGCTGGTAGTTCTTTTGGAAAATTCAGTCATTCCCAAGCTCCCTTAATTTCAACTGACCTTTGCTGGGAAGAACAGAGGCATGAAACACACATTGTTAGTTCAAATAAACAACTCATGGCATCTGACATTAGAAACATCCTTTTAAATATATATAAATATTTACTTTTATTAGAGTCTTCAATCTATAGAATCAACAGTGCAAAATTGGCCTTTAATTATACCATATACCTTATATATTTATACAGGTTCTCAACAGGAAATCTGTAGAATCAACAGACAAAACTGGTCTTTATATATACCATATTTTTTATGTATTTATAAAGGTTATCAACAGGAGATATTAAAGTTGGAGGCAGCAATCTATCCAGAGATGTAAATTAACAGTAGTGGCATCAACCATATTTTAAAATGCTTTAGAAGTTTCAAATCATTATGAGTTAATGCCAGATTTTTCTTTTTTTATTGTAGGTTTCGGAGGGCAATGCTTGCCATGTTAAAATGTCAGACTCATCAAACAATGCCTGTGACAAGTATTTTACCGATGGATGTATCTCAAAATCCACTGGCTTCTGGAAGAATCTGAAAGGAGAGAAAAGGACATACTATCAAAACACTGTAGTTTTTGGCAATGCTTTTATTTTAAATATGAGTCAATTTAGATCAAATGCAGACATAGATCGTTGTCCTGTTAGACTGTAAGTTCCTCAGGTGCACTCATGCTTCTTTTGTTTGTGCCTTGGCTGCTGTAGTGCATGCTATGTCCTGATATGTCAACTTATTGCTTATCTCCTTTGATGAATTAGGAATCTGAGGTTAAGGCCCCCTTTCTTTCTCCCTATTATGGCATGCATTACACTGCACTGATGACCTTTAACTTTCCTGGCTCCTCCATTGGAATAGAAGCAGTCACCAATTTAATGTTAGAATAAATTAATAGTAACAATAATAATTAATAATTCTAGATAAATATGAAATGATGTTGGATGGTCCCCGTTAGAATAGAAAGCATTTTTGCATTTCAACATTTTAATATTTAAATCAATTATTAACTTATGTTATTAAACAAAAATAATCAAATGAACATTAAACACGATAGTTTCTAAATAAAATGTTAAGTCAATTCATATATATATATATATATATATATAATATGGCATTATAACCTCTGTGCATATTTTTATGTTTTCTGAAATTTTTATTATCATTTTCCGCATATCTACTCCATGTATTTGCCACCAGAGTTAACATCAATCAGAGTGGAGATTTTTATGTTTGTTCTTTGATGGATCCTTAGCACATGTACTCAGTGCTGTCTGGTATGTAGTAGGCAGTCAATAAATATTTTTTCAATGTTGAATGAATTTGGAGACTCACATATTTGTCATTTTAAATGACTATTAAGCATAGTACAATATACCATTATTTATATAGCAGACAATTAAATTGCTTTCCAATTTTTAGTTTCATGGATGTATCACTGAGAACATTGTAGTATAAATATATTTTTTCTTTGGGAGAAGTTATTCTATTTGAGTGGTTTTTTCAGACTAGAAATACTGGATACAAATACAAAAACACTATTATTGTTGCTAGTTTGCTTTCTGGAAAGATAGAATTAGTTTACACTGGAATTAGTTTACACTGTAATTGCAGTATCTAAGTGAGCTTTTCACTGCATATGCCTGCTACTAGTGCTGTATATATTTAAATTATGAGTTATATACTCAAATTCATTTTATTTCACATTTCTTTAACTGCTAATGAGGCTGTGTCTTTGCATATTGTATTTTTTAATCTTTATTTTGTCATCCTGTAAATTTTCTCTTTAGCATATTAAGTACAATCTAGGCATTAATTTTATGTGTACAGTCCTCTACGTATATGGAAAGGTAAGCTGCTGTAGTAATCTCCTACCTTATCGCCTCACTTTCTGGCTTTCCCACAGCAATCAATACATACAACTGCAAATCAATACAATGTCATAGCTAATCTTTTAAAAATAAAGTTCCAATGCCCAAATTCTTATAAACCCCTCAGCTAGATTTTCAAGGCCCTCTTTAACATACCCCCAAAGGGACTTTTCAGCTTTTTGTCTTTCTTCATGGCTAAATAAAATGTTTAGTGTTCCCAGAGAGTTCTGAGTGCATTGTGTCGCTAGCTCTTTGCTCGTTCTGTCTACTGTAGCTGAACCTTTTTACAGGAAGAGTATAGTGAAATCTGTGCCCAGAGTCCCAAAGCCATTAAAAGGCCAGGACAACATCTGTAATAATGTCTAGGAAAATGGACTCAAGAGTTCCAGTTTGCAAAGCCGTGAACTCATTTCCAGTGATAAGTAAGAAACAACTTTGCCTCAAATATAAAGGAGGTCAACGGTGTACAGTACTTATATTTCAATGCTATATTATCAATTAATTTGCTTATATGATAAAACTAGGAAGACCTGGCTTTGGTTACATAGTTCCCTCTGACCTCTTAGTTTACTAGTTTCTGATGTTTTTATCTTTAAACAGCGTTTCTCTACTCAATTTGGCATGTCTTGCCCCCGTGTAAGTCGTGACATCTGTGAAATTAATAATTCAAAAAATCTCTTGGTAATTTGGCAATCAGAGCTTTACCCATCCTATTTCTCCTTCCTCTTGTGCTCAAAAACTCAGGGCCATCACCTCTCACTGCATCTCCAACACTGGGAAGCCTGAGGGTTGTTCTTAAATCCCTTCATCATCCCTATACCTAATCAATCATTTTTCACACCTGGATGTTTCCTCAAGCTGCATTATCCTATTTCCAGCACAGCAGTCAAGGCTGTAGCCTGACGGCTGCTTTCCTGGACTATAACCACAGACATCCACCCGAAGCCTCCTCCTTTCTTGCTGCTTGCTCTATCTAAACCTTTTCTCCACACAGCCACCAGAGAATTCTTCCTAAAAGGATAAGCTGATGTGCCACTCCCAAGTCTAACTTTTATTGCTCCCATTGCCTATAGGCTGAGCGTAAGCTCTCCATCCAATTGAAGGGTTTCCTTGATAACATCATCCCCACTTACCTCTCCAGCTTTATCTTTTTTAACTTCCTGCCTCAAAATCTTATGCCTGAGCAACAAGAAGTGCTTGCAGTTCTCTGAAGACAATACACTCATTCTCTCTTCTCTCCCTTTGTTTCCACTATTCCCTTTGCTTGCAATGCCCCTTTTTGGATTTTCCCATAATGCATCATCATGTACCCTGTAAATGGCAGCCAGGCACCACCCACCTTAGGAAGTCTTGCTTGACTAACATAAGCTGGATTTGATGTTCTTTTCTTGTGCTTCTTGAGTACTCTGTTGCCCTCTTTATTATGTGAGTTCCTTGTGTGTAATAACTGTCTTGTTCATCTTTGTACCCCTCAGTGCTCAGCAGAGAGTAAGTACTCGGTAAATATTTGACAAACAAATTAATTGCACAGAATCTGGAAACCCGCAGTGTTTTAATTGAGCGCAGTTTGTCAGACTATGGCTCTTATATGAATTCTATTAGTTTTCAACATTTCCTGTAATATACTTATTTTAATAGATTTAATTTTCTTCTAAAAAAGTTTTTAGTTTAAAGAGGATGGTTAGAAGTGGCCACTAAGAAGGTTAAATAACATATATTTATTTCTTAAATCCTTGAGTGACTCTGTGAATTCTCCATTTTATGTGTGTGGAGATAGTTTTATAATTTAATTACATATAATTCATATTTTCTGATAGAGCCTAATATAGCTAAAAGAATTAGAGTTGATCTTCAAATATGGCTTTGATGCAGATAACTTGGAAAACTATTGAACAGAGATAGATGCCTGCATTAAAAATAAATGTGCTGGGATAAACCTTCCACACACTGAGATGATCTGGAAGAGTCCTAGAACACATTCTCACTGGAGAACTTAGTCCTGCCACGAGTAGTTGGTTGAAGCATTTTCCCCATAAAATCTATGTAATGGACTTGTTTACTTTATTTTTAGAGATAACCAGTATGTGGCAACATCAATAACTCTTTTCTAAATCATTCTTTTGTCATGTGCCTCTATTTTTAAAACTAAATTTTGTAAAACTGAATTAGTTATGCATGCTGGCAAAAACCAAATGTAAAATGTTGTATAATGTTGTAACATGTAAATAATCTACAGAATTTTCTAGCATCTGCCAAGATCGAATTATTTTTAACATTAAGTATATTTTTAAGGTGCAGTGGTAAGTATATCCAGAGGAAAGGGATTTAATAGGCATTTCTTTGCAAATCAAGCTGTGGGTAACTATTGAAATTGCTTGTCATGTGTTTGATTTTCATTTTCCTTAGAATGTGTTACTTTGCTGAAACTGTATTCAAAGACTGGGTCAATTGATCTCCTGCAAGATACACTTGAAGGTTAAGTAACTACAGATCTCAGCTAATCCTGTGTAATCTGCTGTTACTAAATGGCTGTTTGCATTCCAGGCACACCAGTTTCTGAATGCTTAGGATTTGGTTACCTTTTGTTTAAATAACCTCTGAAAGGAGCGATGCATCTCTTTGCATGTCTGTGCATTGTCCTTAGCATTTTGGAAGGAGTGGGCTGTTCGTGTCCTTCACAGTGCATGTGTGATTATCACGGCAGAAATGACGGCTTGGGATCAAGGTATGCTCCTCTGCTTGCTACTAAATGTTCTCATTATTTTGACAAAAGGGACCCAAACAAGAGAGCCTGCTTTTGAAAGCAAATGTTTGAGGATCAGAAATCACAGAAGAGAAGGTTTAATGTCCATAAACTTCAACTTAATTGTATTAAGTTGGTCACCTGCTCCTTCACTGTTTTCATTTCGAGCAGTTTGACTCTTAAAGACCTCTCAAGTTATTGGAAATTTCTAAACACATTCTGTGTTCCCAAATTTTTTTTATGCTCATGTTTGCAAAATGTTGCTTGAGGTCAAACCATTTAAAGGTGTGTGGCCAGTTCAGCCCTTGATTATAGGAAGCCTAAGAGGGCAGGGCTGAACAGGAGCTGTGGGACATGCCCAGATCCTTTGCTTTCGGGGCTCTCCACTTCCTTTGAGGATTATTTGGCAGGAAGGAAGATCTCAAGTGTAAACTCAGAGAGTTTAATAGAATATTTCATTTTAAGCTGATTGAATTTACAAAGTAAAGAAGATTGAAAAAAAAAATACTGTCTGTTGCAGACACTGAAGGATCCTCACAGAAGTTATTCAATCTCTAGGTTATTTTAGCATCTGCTTGTGTAGTGAGAATAGTTATTTGCTTATAAGGTGCATGAGGCCTTTTAGATATGTGAAATGCAAAACAGAACTCTTGCTAGCTAAACATGGTAGAACTTGAATTTTTTTTTGAGAGGGCATTTAATAACAAAATCAGACTATTTGTGACTTGATTGAAGTAAATGGTGAGTCTCAGAGAAAATAATTTGTGAAAAGAATTGCCCAATTTATGTCTTATAACTTTAAACAAATAAATAATAATAACTAAGACATATTTGTTAAAAGCTTATTTTGTTATTGTATAAACTTTACTTAACCAATTCTTGGTATTTTTTGAGATATTCACTGGGTGGTTACAGACAATAAAGAGAATGTAGCAAATTAAAGACCTGCTTGTCCAGGGGTGTTCAGCAGTGAAGATCAGGCCAGGTTACTTTTGAGAAACAATCACAGAAATGTTTCCTTCTCTGTGGTGACCCCATTATTGATGGATTTTATAAAAATTATAGAATATTAGCCCTGGTAAGGAATAATCTAGTTCAACCCCTTGTCAGTTTATACGTGAAGAAACTAAACTGTACGGAGACCAAGTGACTTGTCCTAGGTTATATAATTGTGTTGATGTAGTAGCTAAGTTGGTAAAGATGCTAGATCTTTTTGTGTACACACTGGGCTTTCTTCTATGATAGAATGCTGAAATGCTTTCTTAATGAGTAGAAACTGGTATAAAGTAGCACTGAAATCTGTGATACAAAATAGAGATGAAAAGTAAGAGATATCCCTAGAGAATTTCAAAGATTCCATGAGGTCTTCTCCTGAAGTTATAGAAAGGAGATAACAAATTGCAGCTTTATGCTGCTTACATTTGTATACATTATGAGCAGCTTTTCAGATCCACCGATTTAATGTGATTTTCACTAACAGGTGAAATTTTTTTCACCCTTTTTATTGCAATTATGTACTGAATTTATAGTGTGCTACAATTTGTATGATATTTTGCAAAACTTCTTATTGTTCATTTTTAGTAATTCGGATGAGTGTATCATAGGAAATAAATAGGTATTTTCCAGGCTAAAACGAATCTAAATTCTCAGATTCCTCATACTTTTAATTTACACATGGGACAGTGTTGTTTTTCTTTTTTCTTTCTTTTCTTTTTTTCTTTTTTTTTCTATTTTGAGATGCAGTCTCACTCTGTCACCCAGGCTCGAGCTCAGTGGCGCAACCTTGATTCACTGCAAACTCTGCCTCCTGGGTTCAAGCGATTCTCCCACCTCAGCCTCTGGAGTAGCTGGGATTACAGGCATCCACCATCACACCTGGCTAATTTTTGTATTTTTAGTGGAGATGAGGGTTCACCATGTTGGCCAGGCTGGTCTCGAGCTCCTGACCTCAAGTGATCTGACCGCTTTGGCCTCCCAAAGTGCTGGAATTACAACCACCTTGCCCAGCTGGTACAATTTCTATGCCTGTTTTATGTGTGCCAACAAACAAGATCAAAATGTGACTCGCTCAAGGTCAACTCCTAGTTTCTGGTTTATTCCTTAGGCAGAAAGCAATGTGCAAGTCACGTTGTTAAAACAGAGCTCAACTTTAAACGTGTACTGTGAACACTTGTTTTTTTCTTTCACCTAAATAAATTATCCTCTTAAAAAGTATTGATTTCTGATTTTAACAGGCAATTCTTTAAAAATGGGCCATTTCCTAAACAGATGCACTTTGAAGATGGACAGAAGTGGTTTTGAAAGGTGACTGCAAAACCTACTAGTTGGGTGACCTTGGGAAGTTACTGAATGTTGGTGGGCCTCAGTTACTTTCCATGTAAAACCGAGGTTATTGACAGTAACAGCAAACACCTACTGAGTATATATTATGTACCAGGAAGTTGTAAAGTTTTACATCCATTGTAACTAACCATCATAACAGGCCATATGGGAAAATGAGGTTGAGACACTGGTGAAGTGGCTTTAAGAGGTGGCAGAACTTAGACCCTGGATTGTTTTGATCCAAGATCAGTGTGACTCTAAAGCAGGCACTTTTACCTATTACCCAATGTCTGCCTCCTGGGGTTGTTGTGATGATTAAATAAAGTCATGGATGTGACCTTGTTGAGCAGGGCTTGCATGTTAAGATCTTCATAAATATTAGGTTGAACCACATGAAATTGCTGATATTTGATATTATTTTTTACTATCTTGGCTATTTCATATGGTTCAACCTAAAAGTAGCTGCTGTCACGATGAAGAAGAAGATGCACTATTAGAGAACAGGTTAACCAGAGTAAATATTTTTTGAACACTAATAGGGAATAAAAATTTATATATATTGAGATGGAGTCTCACTTTGTCACCCAGGCTGGAGTGCAGTGGTGCGATCTTGGCTCACTGCAACCTCCACCTCCTGGGTTCAAGTGATTCTCCTGCCTCAGCGTCTTGCATAGTTGGGACTACAGGTGCCTGCCACCACGACCAGCTAATTTTTGTATTTTTAGTGGAGATGAGGTTTCACCATATTGGCCAGGATGGTCTCCACTCCTGACTGCAAGTGATCTGCCCATCTTGGCTTCCCAAAGTGCTGAGATTACAGGCATGAGCCACCGCCTGGCTGAAAATTGATATTTTTCAAATGAGAAATATTTTTTTTAAATGGGTGTTGGAGAGTTAGTTTCCTCACATTGCTTTTTTTGTGACACTAGGTTGGTGCTATGTAACGACATGGATATGAATGAGCTCCCTACAAACCTCCCCGTGGATACCGTGAAGCTTCGCATAGAGAAGACTGTCATCCGCAGAATCTCCGCAGAGGCCTTCTATTACCTAGTAGAGCTTCAGTACCTCTGGGTGACTTACAATTCCGTGGCCAGCATTGACCCCAGCAGCTTTTACAACCTGAAGCAGCTGCATGAGTTGTGCTTGGATGGAAATTCTCTGGCTGCTTTTCCTTGGGCATCTCTGCTGGACATGCCCCTTCTGAGGACCCTGGATTTGCACAATAACAGAATAACCAGTGTGCCAAACGATGCACTCAGGTATCTGAAGAACCTTGCCTACTTGGATTTATCGAGCAACAGACTAACCACATTGCCAGCAGATTTCCTGGAGAGCTGGTCTCATTTAGCTACAACACATTCTGGAGGCTTGGACCTTTCCCCAAGCAGGGTTATTCTTGGTAAGCTTGCGAGCCTCTGGGCTTTTCATCTGTAGATAGCCTGCTACGCATAGCTTTTGTTGTCCAGTCTTTTAAAATCTATTGGATTTGGTTTTTTACTCTGTGATTGCAATTTTAGTGGAATAGTATCTTATTGGTTAACCTAGGTCAAGTTACCTCTTTCCCCTGTGTAAATTGTAAGGGCTGTGTGTGTGTGTGTGTGTGCATGCCTGTGCGTATATACATGTGTGAAGAAAGTGGAGGAGAACTTGCATCAGAAATGGAGAGAGGACCATTTCTCTTAAAGAGCCTCCAGCTGAGAGACAGAATCCACCAACCTGCATAGACTCCAGTGAGCACAGTATTGCTCCACACTCTGGTACAAACTTCTGCTCAGTTTACTTTTGAACTCTTCATTAGGTTCTTTCTGGCATCTTTATTCGATAGCAGTGGCTTCATTAGTTAGGAAGAACAGTGTCTAAATTTCCTTAATCTAAAAAGAAATGGTGGAAGCACCAGTTATTTTACTGGCCCCAAATGGTTCTCCTAACGGATTTGGTCTCTTAGTTTAGTTGTGACTAGTTTTGGAATTTTGAACTTGGCCTTGTTTAGGTTCTGTTAGGATTCTTTTTTTTTCTTTGTTATACTTTATGTGCAGAATGTGCAGGTTTGTTACACAGGGGTACCAGTGCCATGGTGGTTTGCTGCATCAATCAACCCATCATCTACATCAGGCATTTCTCCTAATGCTATCCCTTCCCTAGCCACCCACCCCAACAGGCCCCGGCGTGTGATGTTCCCCTCCCTGTGTCCATGTGTGCTCATCGTTCAACTCCCACTTCTGAGTGAAAACATGCAGTATTTGATTTTCTGTTCCTTTGTTAGTTTGCTGAGAATGATGGTTTCCAGCTTCATTCATGTCCCTGAAAAGGACATGAACTCATCCTTTTTATGGCTGAATAGTATTCCATGGTGTATATATGCCACCTTTTCTTTATCCAGTCTATCACTGATGGGCATTTGGGTTGGTACTAAGTCTTTGCTATTGTGAATAGTGAGGCAATAAATAAACGTGTGCAAGTGTCTTTATAATAGAATGATTTGTAATCCTTTGGGTATATACCCAGTAATGGGATTGCTGGGTCAAATGGTATTTCTGGTTCTAGATCCTTGGGGAATCACCACACTGTCTTCCACAATGGTTGAACTAATTTACACTCCTACTAATAGTGTAAAAGTGTTCCTGGCCAGGCGTGGGGGCTCATGCCTGTAATCCCAGTACTTTGGGAGGCCGAGGTGGGCAGATCACAAGGTCAAGAGATTGAGACCATCCTGGTCAACATGGTGAAACCCCATCTCTACTAAAAATACAAAAATTAGTTGGGTGTGCTGGCACTAGCCACCACGGGAGGCTGAGCCAGGAGAATTGCTTGAACTTGGGAAGCAGAGGTTGCAGTGAACTGAGATCATGCCACTGCACTCCAGCCTGGCGACAGAGTGAGACTCCATCTAAAAAAAAAAATCGTTCCTATTTCTCCACATCCTCTCCAGCATCTGTGGTTTCCTGACTTTTTAATGATTGCCATTCTAACTGGTGTGAAATGGTATCTCATTGTGGTTTTGATTTACATTTCTCTAATGACCAGTGATGAAGAGCTTTTTTTTTCATATGTTTGTTGGCCACATAAATGTCTTCTTTTGAGAAGTGTCTGTTTATATCCTTTGCCTACGTTTTGATAGGGTTGTTTTTTTTTTCTTGTAAATTTGTTTAAGTTTCTTGTAGATTCTGAATATTAGCCCTTTGTCAGATACATACATTGCAAAAATTTTCTCCCATTCTGTAGGTTGCCTGTACACTCTGATAATAGTTTCTTTTGCTGTGCAGAAGCTCTTTAGTTTAATTAGATTCCATTTGTGAATTTTGGCTTTTGTTGCCATTGCTTTTAGCATTTTAGTCATGAAGTCCTTGCCCATGCCTTTGTCCTGAATGGTATTGCCTAGGTATTCTTCTAGGGTTTTTATGATTTTAGGTCGTATGTTAAAGTCTTTAATCCATCTTGAGTTAATTTTTGTATACGGCGTAAGGAAGGGATCCAGTTTCAGTTTTCTGCATATGGCTAGTCAGTTTTCCCAACATCATTTATTAAATAAGGAATTCTTTCCCCATTGCTTGTTTTTGTCAGGTTTGTCAAAGATCAGATGGTTGTAGCTGTGTTGTGTTACTTCTGAGGTCTCTGTTCTGTTGCATTGGTCTATATCTTTGTTTTGGTACCAGTATCATGCTGTTCTGGTTACTGTAGCCTTATAGTACAGTTTGAAGTCAGGTAGCATGATGTCTCCAGCTTTGTTCTTTTTGTTTAGTATTGTCTTGGCCATATGGGCTGTTTTTTGATTCCATATGAAATTTAAAGTAGTTTTTTCTAATTCTATGAAGAAAGTCAGTAGTAGCTTGATGGGGACAGCATTGAATCTATAAATTACTTTGGATAGTATGGCCATTTTCATGATATCGAGTTTTCCTATCCATGAGCATGGAATGTTTTTCAATTTGTTTGTGTTCTCTCTTATTTCCTTGAGCAGTGGTTTGTAGTTCTCCTTGAAGAGGTCCTTCACATCCCCTGTAAGTTGTATTCCTAGGTATTTTATTCTCTTTGTAGCAATTGTGAATGGGAGTTGACTGATGATTTGGCTCTCTGTTTGTCTATTATTGGTTTATAGGAATGCTTATGATTTTTGCACTTTGATTTTGTATCCTGAGACTTTGCTGAAGTTGCTTATCAGCTTAAGGAGATTTTGGGCTGAGATGATGGGGTTTTCTAAAGATACAATCATGTCATCTGCAAGCAGAGACAAATTGACTTCTTCTCTTCCTATTTGAATACTCTTTTTTTTCTGTTGCCTGATCGCTTTGGCCAGAACTTCTAATATTATGTTGAATAGGAGTGGTGAGAGAGGGCATCCTTGTCTTGTGGCAGTTTTGAAAGGGAATGCTTCCAGCTTTTGTCCATTCAGTACGATATTGGCTGTGGGTTGTCATAAATAGCTCCTATTATTTTGAGATACAGCCCATCAATACCCAGTTTATTGAGAGTTTCTAGCATGAAGGGGTGTTGAATTTTATTGAAGGCCTTTTCTGCACCTATTGTCTATTGAGATAATCATGTTGTTTTTGTCATTGATTCTGTTTATGTGATGGATTATGTTTATTGATTTGTATATGTTGACTAGCCTTGCATCCCAGGGATGAAGCTGACTTGATTGTGGTGGATAAGCTCTTTGATATGCTGCTGGATTCAGTTTGCCAGAATTTTCTTGAGGATTTTCACATTGATGTTCATCAGGGGTATTGGTCTGAAATTTTCTGTTTTTGTTGTGTCTCTGCCAGGTTTTGGTATCAGGACTATGTAAGGCTGGTTCAGCATAATAGCTGGAAGATACTATTTCCCTACCTATCTTTCTAAGTTTCCTGGAAAGTAATTCTTGGTTCTAATAGAATTACCCAGTGGTGTAATATAGTAGAAAATAAAATTCAATTACTACATTGCAATTAATAGCTTTCTAATGATCAATTACTAATATTACTATGAAGAAGCAATTTATAGAACATTCATATTTTTTCCTTGGGAGTTAAATCTGGATGGGAACTTAGGGATCAAAGGGAAAATGTTATGACATTTTACTAGCCATAGGAAGTTACCTAAACAGTTTTAACTGCATTTTAGGGTCCAGATTTTTTAAAAGCAGTAACATGAAAATACTTTTGTATAACATTAAATTGTAAAAACAGGCTATGCAACTGTATAAAAAGCATGAACATAACTATTTAAAAATGTGCAAAGGCAAAGACTGAAAAGAAATTCACTAGCTGAATTTCTTTTAAATTCTGCTTAACTGTTTTCTTTCTGTGACAACTTTTCATTTTTTTATGTTTCCAAAATGTTCTGCAATGGTCATGCATTACTTTTATAAAGATAAAAATAATCATGATAATAAATAACAAAGGATAGTTTGAAGCATGTGACATCTGACCTTAGCAAAGCCATGTTTGATATGTTACCAAAAGAAGAAAAAGAGAGGACCAATTGATGTGGATAAATCACACACAGAAAACTCAGTTTTTTTCATCTGGAAAATGGTGATGGTAGGGCTTGCTCCATTTTGTTCATAGGACTGTAATGAGAAGAAATTGAAATATTTTATGTAGCTGTTCTTTAGAATATGAAGTTCACAGTCTCTGAGATTATGCTTTTAGATCAACGATTATCTATAGAAGCTGTGACTGGGATGAGAGTATCCTATAAAGACTTCTTTGTTTGGCCTTTTTGTTATTCCAACAATATTTGAACCTTTAATTGCATCACTGAATGTAGTGATGAGAACCAGTCCTAGCTTTTCTAGAACATAGTGTTTAAGTATAGCAATTATATCTTTCTGGGTGTCCTGTAGAATTTGCTTCTGTTCTGTTATGGTGGGATACAGCCTACTTTTATTTAATTTTTATTACTCTCTGTTGATTATTGTTAGCAGATGGGGGTTCTATTTGTAATAATAATATTAATAGTTAATTTGATGGAATTACTCAATGCCAACCTAGTTCTTACACTTGACCTATGTGACTTCTAGTCTCACATTAACTCTATAGTAAATACCACTTCATCCCCATTTTATAGATGAAAAAATAAGACACAAGTTAAGCCACTTGCCCAAATTCACTCATCATATAGTGGTGGAGCTGGGTTTTGAGGACAGGCCATCTGGCTCCAGACCCCAGGTCCTTCTCCCCTTCTTTATAATGTGAAGTATATAGTAACAACAGAGTTCCTTTCTTCATATATTCATTACTTTACTGACCACTTTAGATCATATATGTATGTAATAAAAACATTAAGGTGATGCTTTTCAATTACTCTTTCTCTTCTACAGGAGTAAAAACATCAACTTAGTAAAATTGTCGTTTATTGTATCCATGAAAACTTAACCTATTGCCCTGCAAATCAACATTGGAATTAACTATAAAATTAAATTTTAATTTGCAATACAGGTAAATTTCCATGGCCTCTTTCTCAAGATTAAGCAAATATTTACACAGGCATATTCTGTAAGGCCTTGACACTGTTTGTCTTGGAGAGAAAGGTCTGCACTAGGAGAAAACATAAAATGCTTTTTTTGGGTGTTGTTTTACTTGTACCCAAATTTGCTCAATCATAAACATGGGCTCTTTTCCTATTTGAAATGGAGTTTGCCTGAAGGTCAGTGGCAGCCCTAGTATTTCCAGACTTTTCTGAAATGGTGTCAATTTAGTTCAAAAAACACATCAATCTCTGTAGATGTGCCACATCCTTTTTGTGGTTTGAGGAAACAAATTCACATAGTTAAGGTTTATGCCTTGCTCTAATCCTCACCCTCTTTCTACAGCTAGTAAGAAGGCAGAGTCAAGCTTCAAATTTACAGTTCATCTCTAAAGACATCACTCTTTAATTTTTAAAACTTTGTTTTTAATTGAGACATTGAGGTATACTTTGGACAGGTGAAATGCAGGATTGTAAGTCTACAATTTGGTAAATTCTGATAAAGGTATAACCTTACATAACTCACACCATCATCAAGATACAGAATATTTCCATTACTCCAGAAAGTCCTGTGTTTCTTTTCAGTCAATCTTGCCTCACTGTTTTGAATTTTCTTCATTATAGGCTAATTGTGCCTGCTTTAGAATGTTATTAAATGGAATCATACAAGGTGCACTTTTGTGCCAGGCTTCTTTCACTCAGCATTATATTTTTGAAAATCATCGATTCTGTTGCATGTATTGGTAGTTCCTTATTGAAAGATTGTATTCAATTGTATGAATGGAGCAATTGTTCATCCTTTCTCCTATTGTTGGACACATGGGCTGTTTTGAGTTTGGGACCATAATAAATTAAGCTTCAATTAACATTCTTGTACAAAGCTTTTTGTGGAACATGTTTTCACTTCTGTTGGATAAATTCCTAGGACTGAAATTGCTGGGTTATAGAATGGCTGTATGGCTGGGCGCAGTAGCTCATGCCTGTAATCCAGCACTTTGGGAAGCTGAGGCAGGCAGATCACTTGAGGTCAGGAGTTTGAGACCAGCCTGGGCAATGTGGGGAAACTCTGTCTCTACTGAAAAATATGAAAATTATCCAGGTGTCATGGTGCGCACCTGTAGTCCCAGCTTCTCAGGAGGCTGAGGTAGGAGAAACCCAGGAGGCAGAGGTTGCAGTGAACTGAGATCATGTCACTGCACTTCATCCTGGGTGGTAAAAAAAAAAGAATGACTACATGTATAACTTTTAAGGAAACTACCCATTTTTCAAAGAGGCTATATAACATTATACATTTCCACTAGCAATGCATAACAGTCTAGTTGGTCCATATCCTCACCAACATTTAATGTTGTTGCTCTTTCTCATTTCAGCTATTTGGGGATTGGGTGGGTCAGGAAGCGGTTTTCATTTGCTTATGGGTCACTGTATATCTTCCTTTATGAACTATCTTTTGCTTAATTTTTAAGGATTATTTATCTTTTATTCATGATTGAATATAAGTCTTTTGTCTGTTATAGCATTGTGAATATTTTTTCCAAGGCTGACTTGTCTATTCAGTTTTCCTCGTGTCTTTGGTAAGAAAGGTTTAAATTTTGATGACATTTGATTCGTTAGTTTTTTCATTCACAGTTAGTGCTTTCTGTGTACCACCTAAAAAATATTTGCCTACCTCAGTATCACAGCTACATTATTTTCTTATAGTTTCAGCCTTTATACTCAATTTTTAGCTGTCTATTCTTAGCTCTTATACTTATAGCTATTATCCATCTAAAAATAGTTTTTGAGTATTGTGTAAAGTAGGGGTTGAGGTTTATATGTTTGCAAACACATGTCCACTTGTTCCAGCACCATTCATTAAAAAGATGTAGTCCAGACACGGTGGCTCACACCTGTAATCCCAGCATTTTGGGAGGCTGAGGCAGGTGGATCATGAGGTCAGGAGTTCAAGACCTGCCTGGCCAAGATGGTGAAGCCCCATCTCTACTAAAAATACAAAAATTAGCTGAGTACGGTAGTGGGGACCTGTAATCCCAGCTACCTAGAAGGCGGAGGCAGGAGAATCACTTGAACCTGGGAGGTGGAGGTTGCAGTGATTTGAGATCGTACCACTGCACTCTAGCCTGGGTGAAAGAGCAAGACCCTGCTTCAAAAAAAAAAAAAAAAAACAAAAAAAACAGATGTTCCTTTCCCTGCTGAATTGTTAAAGACTGTTGTCTCCAAAAAGCTGAGTAGGCATGCGCTGTACCTTCAAGGGCTTATAGTCCTCAGAATAACTTTTGTGCAAGAATTTATTGCTCACTTTTCACACACAAAAAAGCACATTTAGTCCAACTATTCTGATGCATATAAATATTATTCTTTTAGAAAAGATAAAGTTCACTTGTCCCCCCATCCAAGAATAGTTATATAAAGTAAACTAATTAATGCAAATTAGTGTAGTGGTTGATGTGTTGCCTTGAAGGAATGCAGTGCAAGTAACAGTTTAACTTAGAGAGTGCTCTTACCTTTGTCCTCAGAAGAAAAAAACACTTAAATGTATTCAGTTCTTGGTCACTACTTTTTAAAAAATTGTACCTTTGACCTTAAATAGACATTTTATTTTTGAGGGATTTAAAAATATTTACATAACTTTTAGATATAACCAGTTAAATTAATTTTTAAAAGAATTTTGTTTTACCATTAATACATTTTAAAATAATTTCAAAGCATGAAATAAATTGTTAACGTTGTAGCTCTTGAATCTTTTCCTAAACATTTATACTCCAGATTTTGCTGCTTTAACATTTTTAAATTTTATTTTATTTTATTTTGAAAGAGTATCTCACTTTGTCACTCAGGCTGGAGTGCAGTGGCGCAATCATAGCTTACTGCAGCCTCCACCTCCTGGGCTCTGTTGATCTCCCGACCTCAGCCTCCTGGGTAGCTGGGACAACAGGCAAGTGCTGCCACCCAGCTAATTTTTGTATTTTTTGTAGAGACAGAATCTCGCCATGTTGCCCAGGCTGGTCTTGAACTCCTGACCTCAAGCAATCTTCCCACCTCAGCCTCCCAAAGTGTTTGGATTACAGGTGTGAGACCGTGTGCCAAGAGCAAGCCAATTCACTGAAGAGCTCGGCTTCTCATAACCGAGACCTGCATCTTCACCAGGATGAACATGTGCCTGTCGTTATTGGACTTATGCCTGGGGACTACATTCAGTAGACTGTGCCTTTAGATGAGGGGATGTATCCTTTGGAAGGATCACGTAGCTGTTGTATCGACAGTTCTTCTCCCGTGGAAGTCTCTGTGGTTCCTCCTCAAGTGGGAGGGTGCTGTTTCCCTGAAGTCGAGAGTCAGGTAGACCAGGACCTAGTTGTTGCCCCAGAGATCTTTGTGGATCAGTCAGTGAATGGCTTGTTGATTGGCACCACAGGAGTCATGTTGCAGAGCCTGAGAGCGGGTCACAATGATGTCCCTCCACGCCCACCATTGCTACCTCCAGTGCAGAATAATCAAATCCAAAGGAACTTCAGTGGACTTAACTGGCACAGAGGCCCACATGACTGAATGTATGTTCTGTTATTATTTTGATCTTAACTCTGTTTGTGGGATTGCAAGAGTTTGCTTCAGTGCAAAGTAGTGGTCCCATGCTTGTGTCAAGCCTCACAGGGGAGCTGAAAAAACTTGTAAAACAAGGATGGTACTGGGGACCAATCACATGTTGGGAGGCAGAAGGGAGCCTAGCAAACGTGCCAGATGGTTCTTTACTTGTCTGGGACAGTTCTGACGACGTTACCCTTTAAGCTTGAGCTTCTGACCCTACGGTAAAACATTTCACACTAGAATTGAGTGCTCAAATGGTAGATTTAGCTTTTATTAACAGCCAGATGTGGAAGGACATAGGTCCATAGTTGATCTAATTGAGCATTCAATCAGGGACTCCGAAAATAGGGCTTTTTGTTATTCAAGGTCTGGGCTGCCTGGATCTGCAATTTACCCAGTCAGACTCACCAACCCAGTGTCCTGGTTCATGCAGGTGTGCTCCCTGCAGTACCTGTGTCGTTGTGTTATATGTTAGTATACCAGGATAGACTTAATTCAGAAACTGCCTTTGCCAAACAAAATGAAGGATTATTTACAGGAGAAGCACTACTGAAAGAATGAGAACACTGCATCTTGCATTTTGGGAATAAGAAAAAGAAATTGAAATACAGTTTACAAACTTTCATTGCCATCAAAACCTTTTGCTGCCATAACCATTTCAGTTTTATGTGTAAAAGAGTCATCAGTTTGTTTAGGGGTGGGGAAGTGTCAGCAAGGTGTCTTGGATTTCTTTTGGTTCTTTAAAAAGGGAAGTCGAGGTTTTAAAGGTGTGAATTATATTTCATCAATGTGCGGAATAATCACAATGTGAATTATCAAATTCTCCTCAGTACCCCCCGCCCAGTCCTTTGCTGCTATCTGCTGTGATTTTTATGCATTAAAGGCACATTTCATGTGTATTCAACCCTAAGTAAAGTTGAGTGAAACTTACAGAATGGAAATTACTATGTCTTTTTAAATGGCCCGTTTTCAAAAGATAGTGTTGAATAAACATACCTGTGTGATAAAACACAGAATTTACATATACACTGAAGATGAGTTTTTAATCTCTAACTTTAAATTGATTTATTTGGAACCATGAATTGACATAATCTTGGGTAATGGAAAGGAGATCTGCAACATATTTTTTAACAACACTTTTTTCTAAATTATTTCTGAGGTTGTGCTAATATGTTTGGTTGTGAAAAGTTGAATTTTTCTGTTGCCTTCATTTTCATCTTACAGTTTGTCTATTTTAATAAATGGCCTTACATTAAAAAAATTATAAAGAAATGTATGCCACCAATTTAGAAATTGTTACCTTTTCTGTAATTAAACTTGGGTACAAGTTGGCATAACGTGAAAACCTACGGAGCTAGAATTATTATTAAATAAATATTAGATTAAAAAAAGAAAAAAGAAAAAATCTGGCATAAGCTGAAGTGTTTTCAAAGTATTTTATTCAAATATTTCATACATATTATATAACTGAATAAATTTGATGTGCTGGCAGATTTAGAAATTAATCTTAAAATCAAATTATAAAAAGCTATGATGAGCATAGCTTTTATGTATAGAATATTGACACAAATTTATAGATGTAAGATATAAGTAACCTTTTATTTCAATATAAATGTTTTAGAATCATTCTATTTATGAATTCTTACTATATTAAGGTGGGTGCTTACGTGTTTTGTTGTAAATCTTTTGATTGTTTTTATTTAACTTAAAATATGCCATCTTCTCCTCTTAGGCACTATGATAACATATCTTTGCCCTGGAGGACACTTGCCAGTTTGTGTGCTGTGATCTTCTCTTCACTGGTTTTATCTTTCGCTCAGGGAGCAGACACATGATTGGATCCTCACTTTGAGATTTAATTATCTGTGGGAGGCAAACCATGTATTTATTTCATTGATTTCTTGCAAAGTACAGCTCACAATTCTGACAATACCAATTGATAGCAACATTTTAAATCTTTTATAGCTTTTTGTAGAGGTTACTGGAACATTACACACCAACTGACTTGATTAATTTGTTAAACCGTGTGGGTCACAGTCTAACAATCTAATCCCAAATCTAGTTCTTTATAATATTTAAATGTGTATAAGGCAAAACTGGTTAATGTAAAAAATATGCATACAAAGTAAAATAAGACTACTGAAGGGATTTCAGCCTTTGGAAGAATTTTAAAACTGTAGTAATTCCCCCTTCCCTCCATTTTAATAAGTAAAATCAGATATATTGTTTATAAAAGGAGAATTGACTACCTTTACTCTTTATTGTAGTCAAAGTTGATAAACTGGTTTCATTTTTTATGATATTCATATTTTAACTGTATATCAATGTAGACATAGAAAAGTCACAAACTTGAAAGATTTAACTTTTAAAAATAAGCACTATTGGGCTGGGTGCCGTGGCTCATGCCTGTAATTCCAGGACTTTGAGAGGCCAAGGCAGGCAGATCACCTGACGTCAGGAGTTCAAAACCAGCCTGACCAACATGGTGAAACCCCATTTCTATTAAAAATACAAAAAATTAGCTGGGCGTGGTGACGAGTGCCTGTAATCCCAACTGCTTAGGAGGCTGAGGCAGGAGAATCGCTTGAACCTGGGAGGTGGAGGTTGCAGTGAGCCGAGATCGTGGCCACTACACTCCAGCTTGGGTGACAGAGCGAGACTCTGTTGTAAAAAAAACACTATTAGAACAGCCTAGATGCACAGATTATCTTTAGCACCTCAATCAATAGAGATAAAAATGTCACAAATTAGGCATTCTATCATATTCTTCTGCTTTTTACTGAGTGATGGATTTTAGTGTTAATTTGTTGTTCCATCTTTGGTTTCTTTTAGTCTATGATCATTATTTTTATTTTATAGGTTGATAGAACATTATGGCTGTAAAAACCTCTAGCATTTATCTAGTCAACTCTCCCATTTTGCTGATAAGAAAACTGAGGCTCAGCAAGGTTGCATGATCCAGGACACAGAGTTAGTGGTTGGGCCTCATCAGGAACCCAAGCACAGTAAAGTTTGTGAGAATGTCATTTCCTATTACTTTTTAAATTTATCTTTCATATATTTAAATCTGGCCTTCACATATCAGGTCAACTAATATATACAATAATGATTGAATATCTAATGTGGTGTCTGTTGGTGAAGTAAGTTTTTGAATGTCTATGAACTGACTTCATTATTATAGATATTTCAGTATCTGTCAGATAATACCTCCACCATTACTTACGTACTTGTTTTGAATTCTTTTTTAGTCTGTACAGGTTGTATTACATTTGGTTTCTGTTGTTAAGATCAAGAAAATATGGACCCTCGTATAGGGAATATGTTTTATATGTATGAAATTTGTTACATATTCAGAGGTTGAAATGACTATATTTTACAAAAGGTTTTAAGTACTATGCTTAGCAAGAAAGGTTAAAGTTCACAGAGATTCTACTTTGAATAAACCATTGCTCCAGGTAATTTCCATGAATTATGTAATTTAAAATTCATGCAACTCTGTGAAAGAACTGCATTCTGTAGATGAGGCTGAGAGAGGTTGTTATTATAGATACCTACTCATGGGGCGAAGCTTGATAGAACTGAGATTTCAGCCCACACATTAGGTTCCAGAGCCACACTTGGTCATAGCAATATAAAATAAACTAGAAAGTCTGCTTATCACATAAAATTGGATGAAAGAACCAACACTTAAGAGAATACAATTCAAATTAATATTGATTCAATAACTAGGTATAGATTCACAAGATTAAATATAAGAGGAAAAGTTTAAAGTTATTCACCCATGGAAGAGAAGCAAACTTCTAAAACAGGAGATGAAAAAGCAAACTTTTACCATTACTGGTAGAAAAACATGACCCAGTCATGACTTGCTATAATAATTTTAAAAAGTATAAAAGAAATATAGAATTTACAAACTAACAGTTACATTTCCACCATGGTTAGAATTTGTAAAATTGTTGTTTTGTCTTTTCTTCCTAATTTAGTAAAAGTTTTCTTCCACTCCATTAGTAAAAAGCCATAACTGCAAATCTCTGTGATACATTTTTTTCTATCTTGGGCTTTATGTGAGGCTGTTATGGAACATCGCTCCTAAGATCCTAGAAAGACTTTTGTCTGACAGAATACTCTAAAGCTCCATCTTAGATCCTTCTGAGGTTTTAGCAAATCATTTTATAGTCCCATCTGGATTTGATGTTTCCTCTGAAGTTCTATCTTAATTTAAGAATTTTGGAGAGGCTGAGAATAAGAAATAGTTTTTTAATTGAACTCAGCAAGTTTTGATTCCTTTATATTTAACAGGTTTTTAACTGTGGCCTCTTCTTTATATTTTATTAGTAAACACCAGGGAGTAGTTTCAACACTCTGTTTGGAAATATCCTTGGGTAGACCATGTTGCATTGAGTATGCTTTTGACTTTCTGTGTGGATCACAGGTGACAGTGCTGCTAAACTTTCTGCCACTCCATAGCAAAGGATCCTCTTTCCTCTAGTTTCCAGTAACATTTCGTTCACTTTCCTTCAAGCTCTCACTGATAGCCTCCTTGAAGGCTCAAAGGCTTCTGCTAACAATTCTGAAAGTGAGACAGATCCTGAAGATGCTTGTGACTAGAAACTGTCAGCTAACTGCATTGCTTGCAGCTGATTCTCTTTTGAAGGGAGTATTGGGCAAGTCACCTTCATGGTCACCACATATGGCATTCATGCTAAGCCACGTTTTTGCTTCTACCAGCCCTTCTAGTCTTCTCTCCAGCCACAGCCAGTATCTCACTCTATGTTTTTTGCGACACAAAGCTTGCATTACCTCAGTACACCTTCAAATCACATAAAACCATAACTTATTCCAGGCTGAGTTAGGTGCCTCTGAGCACCCTATAATACTTACAATACTGTAAATATTTCCATAGCACCTTTGAAAGATCTTTATTACTGTATTATGGCATTCTATTGTACCTGGATTAAAATCTTGGCTCTGACACTGATTAGCTATGTGAGCTTGGCCAAGTTATTTGGCCCCTCTGTGTCTGAGCTTCATCTTTAATGTGGGGATAATAATATCATTTATTATAGAGTTATTGGGATTAAATGTGATAGTAAGTGCTTAGAACATAATCTAGCACAGAGTAAGTGTTCAATAAGTATTAGCCATGATTATTAATGATCTGAACTAATGGATAGGATGTGTTCATTGAAATTGTTGGATTGCAGAGCAAAACTGACATAAAGGTGACTGCTTCACTTCTGTTTTCAGGGAGACAGGGTAGATCCCTACTTTCTCAAGTGACAGGATGTAAACTGAAGTCATCAGAATAACCTTTGTCTTTCTTTCCCACTATCTGTTTTAGGTCTACAGGACAATCCTTGGTTCTGTGACTGTCATATTTCCAAAATGATTGAGTTGTCAAAGGTTGTTGACCCAGCTATAGTGCTTCTGGATCCACTGATGATTTGCAGTGAACCTGAGCGCCTCACAGGAATTTTGTTTCAGCGGGCTGAGTTGGAGCGTTGTCTGAAACCATCAGTGATGACCTCGGCCACCAAAATCATGTCTGCTCTGGGTAGTAATGTTCTACTGCGGTGTGATGCCACTGGCTTCCCCACCCCACAGCTCACATGGACCAGATCTGACAGCTCGCCAGTTAATTATACAGGTATTTTCTTGATTCAGCCCTACGATCAAAGGAGTTTACAAAGCTCTGAAATTAACATCATGTTTTGTGTGATTTGAAATTAGCCAGCTAATGCTGATAAAGTATTTTAAGAGTATTGTAGGTGCAAGGGATTTGAAATGTACATTTTATTGATTAGTATTCTCCTCAGATTATCTAACTACCTAGATAAAATTAGACACTCGAAACTCTTTTTCTTAGGTAGAATAAAACAATGCAGTGGATGGATATGGCACACAAGGCCTTTGTCTTGCCTCAGCATCTTGGATACAGCTCACTTCAAAATGTACAACCATTACATTTTTTTAAAAAGGGCCTTTTGCTGGCCAGGCACGGTGGCTCATGCCTGTAATCCCAGTAATTTTGGAGGCTGAGGCAGGCAGATCACCTGAGGTCAGGAGTTTGAGATCAGCCTCGTCAACAAGGTGAAACTCCATCTCTACTAAAAACACCAAAATTAGCCAGTTGGCTGTGCACACCTGTAATCCCAGCTACTCAGGATGCTGAGGCAGAGGAATCACTTGAACCTGGGAGGCAGAGGTTGTGGTGAGTCTAGATCATGCCATTGTACTACAGCCTGGGTGACAGAGTAAGGCTCTGTCTCAA
>NW_016107332.1:3574405-3597392 GCF_001604975.1 Cebus imitator
GTCAAAGGCCTTCTCTGCATCAATTGAGATAATCATGTGGTTTTTGTCTTTGGTTCTGTTTATGTGGTGAATTACGTTTATAGACTTGCGTATGAAAAATATGGAACGCTTCACAAATTTGCGTGTCATCCTTGCGCAGGGGCCATGCTAATCTTCTCTGTATCGTTCCAATTTTAGTATATGTGCTGCCGAAGCGAGCACTCAGGTAATTATTTAAATAATAAATTACATGGAGACCTTATTATGAATCAAAAAGTATAATTTTAATAAATATTGATTATATAGACTTTTCAGATCCTAGTGTGACAATGTGGATGCTTTGTGCCCAGTTTTAAGAGTGATATTCTGAAAATTAAAGTGATATATTTTAATTTTAAAATTCTTCAAAATTAAACTAAAATTCAGGTTGAAATAATGAAACCTGATGGAAATAAAGAAGTTAAGGCCTAACGTTCCCATGTACAGGTAGTCAGTGGTCCACAGTTTCAGCTAGTGAGTTAAGTTTTGGGCTACTGGGATACTGCTCTTTGCATTATTATTCTTGGAAAAGCTCCTGAAATCAAGATGGAATGAAAATATACCCAGATGTCAGAGTTTAGGATAGCAAAATTCTGATTTTTTAAAAAACTATATGTAATTCTACAAACAAAAGAATCTGTGATTTGCTAGTTTACCTAAGTTAAATATAAAATAAATTATTTGGAATACAAATGATGACTCTGCCATGCCAGAAAATGATCTGCTATACCCCTGGCTATAGGGATATATGCGTTTTATTACCATGAAAACGCATCATAAGAAATACTTAAGATGGTCTTATGATAAACATTTTATACAATTACTGTGACTTAAAAAATTGAAAGGGACCTTTGAAATCACTTTATCTCCTTCTCTTATTTTGTAAATGCAGAAAAATAGGCCTAAAGACATGAATTGACTTATCCACCACTACATAGTATTTAGTGGGCAAAAGTTTCTAAAACCCAAGTCTCTTGATTCCCAGTCTTTTGTCTTTTAAAAATACTATTTCCTGTACAGACCTCACAACATCTGGCAGGTCCTAGACCTTGATGTAAGCAGTTTGCAGAACCATCGCCCATTGCCGGAGACTTGCAGGGGGCCATTTCCCTCTTGCTTTTGTGAGAGGATGCATATAGAGCAGTTAGCTGTTTCCTCCTCATTTGGCATGGTTACTTGAATTTTCCTTTCTTTCCTCACAGATTATACATTTGTTTTCTTCCAGTAATACAAGAATCTCCAGAGGAAGGAGTCAGATGGTCCATAATGAGCTTGACAGGCATTTCTGCCAAAGACGCTGGGGATTACAAATGTAAGGCCAAAAATCTGGCTGGGATGTCAGAAGCTGTGGTTACTGTGACAGTGCTTGGCATTATCACAACCACGATATCACCAGCCACTTCTGAAAGAACTGGAGATCATCCTGAGTGGGAAACCCAGCCAGGATCTGGAAGATCTACGTCTGTATCTATTGCATCACCATATCCTTGGTCCTCTTCCAACCCCCCCATATCTTCTTTGTCTGCCTCTACTTTGTCTCCTCCCTCTACTTCTTCCTTCTCTTTATCTCGATCCTTCTCCTCCACTGCTTCTTCAACCACGACTTTGAGCACGAGCATCTCAGCAAGTACCACCATGGCCAACAAGCGATCACTCCAGTTCTACCCAGATGGGAAAAGAAATTTAAAGGTGGTGAAGAGTGGAAGTAAGCTTCCTCAAGGCAGCACAAGTAAGAAAGAAGAGCTGGCATTGTTGGATCAAACAATGCTTCTAGAGACAAATGCCACAATAGAAAACCTCAGGGTGGTCAGCGAGACGAAAGAGAGTGTGACATTGATGTGGAATATGATCAACACCACACATAACTCTGCAGTGACTGTGTTGTACTCCAAGTATGGTGGGAAGGACCTGCTGTTGTTGAATGCAGACTCCAGCAAGAACCAAGTAACCATAGATGGCTTGGAACCCGGTGGCCAATACATGGCCTGTGTCTGTCCAAAAGGAGTGCCTCCCCAGAAAGACCAATGCATCACCTTTTCTACCGAAAGAGTTGAAGGAGATGATTCTCAATGGTCTCTCCTTCTTGTGGTGACCAGTACTGCCTGTGTTCTTGTCTTACCATTGATTTGTTTCTTGTTGTACAAAGTTTGCAAGCTGCAATGTAAGTCAGAACCTTTTTGGGAAGATGATTTGGCAAAAGAGACTTATATCCAATTTGAGACCCTGTTTCCCAGGTCTCAAAGTGTAGGTGAGCTCTGGACACGAAGGCACAGGGATGACTCAGAAAAATTGCTGCTTTGTTCTAGGTCAAGTGTGGAATCTCAGGTGACTTTTAAAAGTGAAGGTTCCAGACCAGAGTATTATTGCTAAGGTTCTGCAGCTCAGGTGCATGTGAGCTACAAAATTAGCATCTAAAGGTATAATTGACCTTAGGTTTGGATGACTTTTGGACAGACTTTCACATTGTTAGTGAAAATCACAAATGGAATGCTTTTAAATGTGTTTTAAAAATACCATGAGACCTCTGAACTGAAAAGACAAATAACTTTGATTTTTTTCTTGTGTGAAAAAGGTCTGAAGAAATAATTTTTAGAGTGGTGCTTAATGAATTATTAATACTTTTTAGGGTAATGTTTCAGTTCTTAAAAATAAGTTTATGTGAAAGTAGCAAGTAAACTCTGTATTTAAACATATAGTTTTTTAAGTAATGGGGAAACATTAGCATAACCAGCTAAGCCTTGATGTTTATTCATGTTCAAAGTGCATTATGATATTTGCTGTGGACATTTTCTGACACTGCCTAATGGTGAGCATGAGATCATAAAGGATTTGACGTTCACTAAGGTTAAATCCAACTCGCAGGAGAGGGAGGGCTCTGTCTCTTGGTAACATTATGCATTATAATACTGTAGAGTTGTGTTCATATTGCATTTAAGAAAAATTTTGCATTTCTTTAGAAATATTGGTATTAGCAAAAATAAGTATGCAAAGAGGATCATGACAAAAGAACCATTTCTTTAAAAACGGCAACTGTTGCATGTAGACACATCTGCTGACAGACTGAATGGATATTTAAAAATAACTTTAATCTTTTAATATTTTGCTATTTGCTCTTTTCTTCTTTCTTTCATCCCTCCTTGTCTTCTCTCCCTTTCCTTTTTTCATTCCTTCTTTCTTCACTTCTGCTTTGTCAGAAGATGTACAAGTAGCCAAAGGACCACGAGCCAAGCCGTTTGTCTTTTCCACGTTATCTTTTGATTCTCCTGATAAAGAGAAAGTTTTTGAAATTATTTACTGCCCTTTGAAAGTCTGTTTTAGAACCCCAAAGGATATTTTAGGATTTTGAAAGGGAAGCTTCCATGGATTCATTTGGTTAGACTCTTTTCCTAGGTTAAAAATATCGGGGAACTTAAATATAGAGGAAAGGAGTTCATCAATAAAATTTGTTTTTTTAAAAAAGAGCATTTTAATACCTATAGTATACTACAAGAGACATCTTGTGGCTTTAAGATTAATGATAGTAATAAAACCCACTCAAGCATCTCGCAGAGCTGATACTACATGTCACTTAGCAGGATGATGCAACCTGACCCAGGGTGTCCAGGAGACAAGGCCACCTCAGCGCAGAGGCAACTTAGAACAAAACTTGACCTTACTAAATTAAACTTGCTCTATGAAAGAAATGCCTGGTAATGGACCCAGACTGAATACATGTGTAAGAAATGGGAAAGATCTCCGAAACTCTGAGAATGGTCTTCAAATAGAAGCTCTCCCACTCCGTTGGTCATCTGACCCCTGACTGTATCTGGCCCATGACACCAGCCAGCTCCTGCTTTCTGTCTTGTAAGAGCACTGCTGGAATAAACTGCTCGAACATTAGGTGGTGTCTAAGACTCATCTTTGGTGAGATTTAGACTGACAGGGATAAATCACCCTTGGGAAGCTGGCTAACTGGGACCACCCAAACCCTCAGAACACAATGAGCAATGAGGATGAAATCTGAGTAAGCCAATGAGTGATGACACCCATTTCAAGAGGAGAATCAAGGGAGAGTGACCAGGGCCCGGCTCTGGTCAAGAGACTGGGTGGGGCCTGTGGATCACTCCACAGTGGTCTGGCAGTTTTTATTCCCTTTTTGGATCTGTTGCTGCCTTCTACGTTCGCTTTGTGCCTCTGTTTTGGAAGTCGCCACCAGGCAAAACTCACCAAAATTACTTTTAAGACCACTCTGGTTTCATGGGAAGGTGGGCTCCTAGGAGGTGGGTGATAGGAATGGTGTGGGCTGGGGGACATCATGGGCTTGAAGAGCCAACCACCAGCTGGTGTGTCTCTAGCCTTGGCTGTGGGAGAGGAACTCCTTGTCCCCAAAGATCCTGACATCATGACCTCACAGACCAAGAAGGCTCCGGTACAGCTTCTCCACAGAAAGCTTATCTGCTGTTGTCCGCTAACCAGAGAAAGAGACTCCACCAACAGACTCCTGGTCTAATGCCGCTAGCAAACTCACCAAATCACCAAAAGGCATATGGCTGCCATCCCTGTTTCTCTGCATGCTCCCAGTGAGACAGTGCGGCTTCTCAAGGGCTTCACCACCCCCTACAATGCCTGTTGGGTGCTGCCGGCAGCAGCCCATGAGCAGTACATCCAAATCACAGGGGCAGTGTGCCAGATTCCCTCCAGTGGCACCACAGGCACTGCCAGTCACCACTTGACCACAGTTAAGAAAGGAGCTGCCACCTCCATAAACAGCTAGGGTGAGGAAGAACGAATCCCAGATCCCAAAGCAAGCATTCTCTCTATCAGGACTGGGTTAGTAACCATCAGAGCTGGTGGTTACACAGTGATGTTCCTCCTTGCCTTGGCCTCCTCTGGCACACCCCACTTCCTTTTCCACTTCTCTGCCATGCTGTGACACAGCAGAGGCCTCGCTGGAAGCTGACCGATATAGTGGGCAGATCTTTGACTTCTAGGCCTCCAGAATGTGAGTCAAAATAAACCTCTTTTCTTTAGACATTACTCAGTTTCAGGTATTCTCTTATGACCACAGAAAACAGACTAAGAAAATTCTTACGGATAAAAGATTCATTCTTACCTTAAATCTTAGAAGCCTCAGCATATGAGGGTTTTTTTTTTTTTTAACCTTATTAAGTCAGGAACTTTCACCTTTTCATGTAAAGGAAGCACTTTATGCTTCTCATTGGCATATCCAAGTGGCCTGTGTCACTATTCTTGTGTTTCAGGACCGCTGTCAAGTAAAACAAGGGTTACAAGAACCCAAGCACTCTGATACCGTGACAGTCCACCTGATAACCAAGGCGGCTCCAAAGAGACCGATGGGCTGGGCGTGCATTGTGTGAATCCTCTAGACAAAGGGACGACTTACATCCTGGGTGGGATGGAGCAGGATGGCAAAAGATTTCATCAGACGACTCACAGCCACACCTCCTGGAAACACTCAGAGCCCTACTTATGCTTGGCAGCCATCTGGAACTGACAAAACCTGAAACTCTAGCTTGATTGGACCACCTCCAAGATCAACTTAAAATTTATGAATTGCTTATTTGTAGATTTTCCATTAAAAATGTTGGGACTGTGGTTGAAGTTGGGTATCTGAAAACATGGAAAACAAAACCTCAAGTAAGGGGGTACTACTGTAGACCCTTCGATACAGGCGGAAATCTGAAGCCTGCTCAAAGACCTGGTGCAGCGGCCCAACAGGAAAGGTGCCACCTGGCTGTACTGTGCTTACTGAACAGGAAGCGATCTACAATTCACAGGCCAAGAATACAACAGCTAGCAGCCATCTCCAAAGATGGGAAGATTGATTTCATTACCTAAAGATCCCATCCAGCTTATCCAGGAAGCACAGTCAGGTGGGACTCTGGGCCCAGAGCAGGCAGGCATGACAGAAGCTCTTCCTGTACTCTGTCGCAATGGCTGTTCATGGCCTGGCAAGCAGCAAGCTCCAGCATAAGCCTCCTTACAGCGAGGGCTGAAAGCAGATGATGTACCTACCGCTAAGGAGGGAAGAGAGCTACTGAGACATTTAGGTGTGCTCCAGGGGGTTTACACACCTCCATCTTCACAGGACAGAGGCGACACTCATCTAGCCCTTAACCCCAACTCGAGTCTATCTGGTCTATGAGGATTTGACTTGTGCACAAAAGCTTCTCCGCCTTCACCTCACAGACACATTTTGGGCCCAGTCACTGCCTGTGCACCTCTGAGCAGCATTATGAGGGTCACTGCCCCATCATGTCTGCAGTGACTACTTCATGCCCTCTTGGACCAAACACAGACTTCTCTACCTGCTGCTGGAAGACACCTTCATTGTTGACACCTAGCATGGCCATGGAGACTGGCCCACCAACCTCGACTGATCTCTACTTGGCATTTGCCTACTAGGCCACCTCTGCCACAGTTTCTATGGCCTGCACCTCCTGGAAACCTCATTTGTGCTGGGCAGCCCTCTGGATGGACAAGACCTGAAGCTCTGGCTTCACTGGACCACCTCTGCATCTATAACATCCGCCAGTGCACAGTATCTTCTTCAGACCTTACTGCTTTGCTCTGAGTTCTCCTGGTCCTCCTCTTCCATTCTGGCCTGTCATTGCTCTGCAATCAAGCAGCTCCAAGCCTGCTACTGCCAGGTCCATTCAACTCCTTTTATATGCCTAGGGCCATTTTCTAAGCCGAAGCGTGCCTGCTGTCTTTCACTGCTCCAGGTGGCCCAATGCTCCACATCGAGATGTTGCTTCTTGAGACCTATTCATTGGTTACCCAGCACTGAAGTCACTGACAATTTCCACCACAGGGTCATTTTGGTTACCCAGAGTGGGCAAACCCAGCTTGCTGAGCATGCCTTCGCCAACCTTCTGCCACTTGTCCACTCTTCACAGTCAAGCCCTGGTTACTGTCAACTGCCCCTCCTTTGCCCTTGGTGAGACTGCCCCATATCCACAGCTGGAGCCTGTTCTCATGACCTCTCCTAATTGCTCAACCAGATGCTGGACTTACCGTATGTCCTCTGCCGATACAGTTCAACGCCCACCAGATTGTTCCAAGGATGCCACTCATTCCTGTCTTACCATCACAATATGCTTTCTACAGGACACCTTAATGCTGATTGGGATACCCGGACTGGATGGCTGAGTACCTCTCACCTGGTCATCCAAAGCGGGTATAGTGGTCCTGTTCTGGTGACTCTCCCTTACTCCTGTCTACAGCCTGACCACCCGCAGGTAGAGGTAAGGGTAGATTACCTTACCTTTACCCTGACATGGCTAGAAGTCCTGCTCATGTTTTGGGCCTCCACCCCTTCCCTTTCTCGATGCCACAAGCATGCAGCAGGGGCAGTTGTGGCAGCCATCTTGCTAAAGATGCTATTCTCTTTACAGGGAAGATTTGGGAGTATAGAATAGATTTCTAAAGCTGTGTCAGGAGTCCTGAAATATTCTGAGATGCAAGTTCTAAGAAAATACAATATTTTGTGTAAGAAACAGATTGCCTTTAAGGTGCCACTTTCTAGAAATTATAATACAAGCAGCTGTAGAATGGAAAAATTGTTCTTTCTAAATGGTTCTTAATTAAAAAGAAAAAATAATTCTAGTTTAGGCATAATCTGTGTATTAGTAAGAGGACCAGTAAGAATGGATAGCCTCTCAGAACTCCCCAAATTCCCCTTCTTATATAATTTTCTTTCCTTTCCCTTCACCTCCCTTGTCTCCTTTCCTTATTTCCCTCCCCTCCCCTCCCCTGCCCTTCCCTCCCCTCCCCTCCCCTCCCCTCTCCTCCCCTCCCCCTGCCCTTCCCTTCCTTTCTACTCCTCTTTCCTTTCCTTTCCTTTCTTTCAGGCCTCATTGTCCTTGGTGCTTTCATCACTCAGTGCACTAATGATCTAACAGTTTTCAATTTAATATTCATTGTTAACAATTTAAAAAAATATATCTTTGGCAGACAATTTTGTGTTTAGCTTAAATTTATTTTAGATCAACTTATTTTAAATTAAAAGGTTACAAAACTTGTATGCCTTTACTCTGCTATAGATGTAATGCAATTTCATTGCCATGAATTTAAAAGGCGCATATAAACAGACTACTAAAATACTACCAATATTCAAAATAATACGACTGTATGAGAATATTACAGACTACTGAGTCAAATGGTGGATATGGAAAGGTGCCTGAATTGTACAAAGGCTGGTTATTTGTCCAGGCAATTTAACTTGGACCACCCTGATCAGATAAATTACTTACTGTCCTCATAATGAAAATCAAGCTAAGCCTGGACTTAATTTTGATGGAGTAAAAAAACTAGTTGGTGGTGTGGAGAGGGATAGGAACCTCAGGAGAAAGTACCTGGATTATTTCTCAGCTGGGTTTTGGCACAAGAGGTGTGTTGCAAGTAATTTATTACTAATAGTGAAAGCACTAAAATAACACATGACCTGCTTTCTAAAAATACATACATCTGAGAGTAAAGTTATCTCAATAATGTCATTGCTCTCACGTTCTTACAAGTATGTTTTCTTAAGTGAGAAAGAAAGATTGGTGTTAGTGAAAATAGTGCGGAATGCCACATAATCAATAGCTTGTTTATCAATATCCCCAGAAATATTGTGGACAGCAAGCCTTACCAACATATAGCCAACATATGTGGCAACTAAAAATGATTATAACGTTTTATTTTCAGGAAAAATGTATTTGAGTTTTGTGAAAATTGTGAGAGCGAGAGTGTGTCACATACCAGTGAGTGTGTCACGGGTGAGACTATTATCAGTGATATGCTGTGACATGAAAAATTGTGAACGTTCAAAGCTCTTATCATGGCCAGAAAAGGGGAGCTCGAATAGACTCAGGCAAATACCTTGGCTTTGAGGAAACTTTAAAAAAATTCAAGGAAAAAAATAGATTTGACCCATGAAATTGGGTCTCAAATAAGATTATGGCTAATGAAGAGAGATTTTTTTAAAACCAAGAAATAATTCAAATAAAATGGGAGACCGCTCAGGAAAGTTGAATGGTTGTCTATTAATCTCAAATTTTCAAATGACATGTTTATAAGAAGGAAGAGTAACCAAAGGTGAATGTGGAAATGTAGCAAACCTACTATAAAAGTGCTATCAAGTGAGACCCTAATGAATTGAGGATGTAAAAAAAAAAAAAAGGTAAAGATGACCAAAAGGAGCTGTAAGGCTTCACTTTATTTATTTTGGTAGAGATAGGGTCTCACTGTGTTGTCCAAGCTGGTGTGCAGTGGCATGATCAGGGCTCACTGCAGCCTCAGTGTCCTTGCCTAAAGCTCTCCTCTCTCCTTGGCCTCCCAAAGTGCTGTGATTATAGCTTTTAGCCACTGCATCAGACAGACGCTTTTTTAAGTCAAAAAGAACAAGGAGGGGAGAGTGACAACAGCAGATGTTGAATAGGAGGTCCCAGACTTCATGTCCCTTCAACAAAAAGTCCAACTAACAGCTACCCACAGACAAGAACTTTTGTGAAAAAACCCCTAAATTGGGAATGAGCCTGACTCCAGTGTGGACCACATTAAAGGGTAAGAGACATGGTTTTATTTTGACCACATTTCTCCTTTTTCCCCTCAAGTTGGCACAGGGCCACACAGACAGAATTCCCCTGGGTCCATGATTTTATTTTATTATTTCCTTGGGCCATAAAATTTTATTGGCAGTTCAGGGGAAGAGCTAGGGGTAAGTATCCCTTCCTTCCCATTTTCCTACCCAGGAGACACCCTCTAATGGAGAGCAGAAGCCCAGGAGCCTGCTGCCTTGGAGGATCTTGGAGGTGGACAGGCTGTTGTAGTGATCTTCCTGACCCTGGAGCAGGCTGAGGTAGGTGGCGATCTCCGGCTTCAGCTGCGACTTGATGTCCATGAAGTGCTGATATTCCTGATTCTGCCGCTCACTGTCAGCTCACACATCGCCCAGCTGAGCTTCGATACTGCTGATCAGCACCTGGATCTGTGCCAGCTGAGCTCCAAAGTGCGTCAGTGGCCTTCCAAGGTGGCTTTCATGCTAAGCTGGCACTGCAGCTCAATCTCAAGACCCTGGAGGGTGCGCCGCAGGTCAGTGACCTTGGACATGTTCATCTGGAGCTGCTCCGTGTGGTCAGCAATCTCCAGGTTCAGTTCCTCAGTCCGGCTGGTGAGCCAGGCTTCACCATCCTTCCAGTTCTGCTTGGCCATGACCTCATATTGGCTCCATATGTCACTCATGATCTTGGCAGTGTGGGTGCCCAGAGCCGAATCCACTTCCACATTGACCTGGCCTCCCACTTGTCCCCTCAGGGCCTTGATGTCTTCAGGTAGGCCAGCTCTTCCTTCAGGGCTTCAGTCTGCATCTCCAGGTCGGTCCTGGCCAGGGTCAGCTCAACCAGCACCCTGTGCAGGCCATTATGTCAGCCTCCACACTCATGAGCAGAGTCTGCTCCCTTTCATACTTGGTTCAGAAGTCATCTGCAGCCAGACAGGCATTGCCGATCTGCAGGACCACCCTGGAGTTCTCAATGATGGCACCAAGAATCTTGTCCTGCAGGTCCTCGATGGCCTTATAATAGTGGCCGTAGTTGTGGGAGGGCCTGGGTCCCATGATTTTAAAACAGGAAAACAACCAGAGACAGACATCCAGCTTCCCTAGCATTCCAGGGTGCATCCCAGAAAGCTCACACCAGTCTTGCCTTATGAGGGACACTGGGAGTAATGGCATGGTTAGACTGTCCGGGGTCAGTTAGAAACAAAGGAGGCAGAGCTCACAGTGACCAGTGTGCAGATCTTGGCAGTAGCTCTCTGTTCCTGCCAGCTGTGGTGCCTAGTCAGAGATACCAGCCAACAGCACAGGCTACATGCAAAGCTGAATTGATCACTCCCAGAAGCATGGTGGGAAGTTCAACCTGGCTTTAGTGTCTAGACATCCAGCATCAAAGCCCAGCCTCAGAGCCCATTACAAGGCCCTGCCTACTCAGGAAGATGCCCACAACATTGCATTCTTCAAAACACAGGTGCTAAACCTGCCAGACATGGGAGGCCAATCAGTGACTTGATCTGGTCCCAGAGCCCACCATCAAGGCACCACCCAGGCAGGGCAGCAAGCCTCAACTGTGGATTTCCATGGAGTATAGCCTCTGGTCCCACTTGTCCCAAACAACAACTCTGTTAGCAACAAAACCCAGCCTGCCCAGTGGTGGAACCCAAATAGTGATACCACTCAGCCAGGGGATATACCTGGTGACCTGGCCTGATCAGGGGCCATCACGTTGCTTGGCCATCAGCTTCACCTGATAGCAAAGCCCAGCCAGTGGTTTCACTTCACAGCAGAGCCCAGCCAGCAGCCTCAGAGCAATGGCAGTGGCCCAGCCAACCAGAGAACCCAACAGCAACCTCTATCCACCTGTGGCTATTAACAGCTGACCTATCCAGAATCACAGGGTAGACTAAATAGTGAAAGTCTATCCCTACCAAAGAACACCTGTAGATTGTAAGAGGTGGCTGTCTCTTCAAATACACAGACATCTATCCAGGACACAAGGATTATGAAAAATCAGGGAATCATGACACCTCCAAAAGAAACTAATAAAGCTCCAATGATGGACCATAAAGAAAGAGAAATCTATAAAGTGGCTGACAAAAAACTCAGAATAATCCTTTTAAGGAAACTCTGAACTACACGAATAAAATGACAGAAAATTAAAAGAAAGTTAGAAAACAATACATGAACAAAATGAGAGGTTTGACAAATAGGACCTTTAAAAAAATCCTAGAGATGAGGAAATACAATGACTGGACTGAAAACATTGCATAGAAAACTTCATCAGCAGACTCAGTCAAGAAAAATAAATAATCTCTGATCTCAAAAACAGAACATTTGAAATTATTCAGTAAGAGGAGAAAAAAAAAATAAAGAATGCCTACAGGAATTATGCAGAACCATCAATCGAACTAACATGCATATAATAGGAGTTCAAGAAGAAGACAGAAAAAAGTATTAAAAGCATATTTGAAGAAATAGTGACTGAAAACTCTCCAAATTTGGAGAAAAGATGCCAGTATCTAGGTACAGGAAGTGCAGGAGTTTCCAATCAATTTCAATTTAAAGAACAGTTAACCAAGACATGTAATAATCAAACTATCAAAAATCAAAGATAAAGTTCTGAGAGCAGCACCAGATAAGAAACATATCACATGTAAGGCAGTCTCAATGTCAGTGGATTTCTAAGCAGAAATGAAGGAGAAATAAAAGCTTTCCCAGACAAAGAAAAGCTAAGGGAGCTCAAAAGGGTAAAAAGTTTCAGTTAGACAGGAGGAACAAATTATTTTAGATATATTGTGTAGTATGGTAACTATAATAATGCATATTTCAAAATTGCTAAGAGAATAAAATTTAAATGTTCTTGCCACAAAAAAGATAAGTGTTGAAGTGACAGACATATTAATTAGCTTGAATATATATATATATATATATATATATATACACAATATACACACACACACACACAACTGTAGTTTGTCAATCCACAATTTCAAAAAGAACAAGGAAATAAGTCTACTTCTTAGAGATGATAACAGAAGGTATATCAGAGATGTGACAGCATCATTCAACTCCTATTTTTTCTTCTCTCTTTTCTAGATTGGGTTTTAAATTGAATATGGAGAATAAACTATGAAAAGTTGAAATTGCAGCCCAAGGTAAAAGAAGGATTGGCAAGCTAACTCCAAGGTGTTTAAAATAAGACCAGATAAATTTTGTATCAGGGTGGAAATAGAACTTCCAGCTATAAACTCAGATCTACTGTTTGGTAGTCTGAAAAGTCATGGCAAATAGGAGAGGTGCCACAAGACCACAGATGAGTACATTTCATCTTTATTTTTAAGAGAGAAATAGGATTCTGGAAATTATAGACAAATTAATACATATTTGCAGATTTAACAACAGATTGTTAAAAATGCTCTAGTTTTTGAGCATTCAGAAATGAATGTTAAGGTCATTAGTAACCACCAAATGTAAAATAAGGACAAGCTTTGATACACTCATCTGATTTATTTTTTATGAGGTTACTAAGCACGTAGATGAAAGAATTGCTTGAAAATCAAATTGAAGCAGCGAGTGGTTGGTATTCATCTTGACGTGATGTAGCAATATGGAATTGTCTGTTTTCAGGAGTGTCTATTAGTGATTTTATAGTCTCCAGTAGCACGCCTTTACCCTGTACATTCAGCATTTTCGCCAATGGCTGGATGAACATAGAGGCTTCTCAACTTTGCAGAGGGCATGAAAATAGACAAGGTATCTTATTTCAGTGCTTCTCATACTTTTTCACTGAATATTTCTCCTAATGAAGGGAAATAAACATGTACACCTGGAGAAACTAGTCAATTTTATTTCTCGAGGTAAAACTGGCATTTCTGTGTCTTTGAATATCTTCCATATTCCCCTAGACGTACTGTTTATCTTCACCCAAATCAATTATGAAAACTTCAAACTGAATGGCATAAAGGAAAGAGACCAGTGGCTATTACATGCTTTTTCATGCAGTATAAAGCCATCAATAAATGACTTTATATGATAGATGAAGAAACTGAAAATTAAACAGTATCTTAATAAGATGGCATATTAACACGATTAAATTCAATAAAAATAAGTGTAAAATTTTGCACTTAAATTAGAAGTCATATAGCACAAATATGGAGACTCAAATGAAAACCTGTCACTTTGATTGACTATAATAATTCTCTGAATTAACAGAATTATGTCATTTTAAAAAATATAAATAATAGTTAGATCAAGGGAGGTAAGAATCCCTGTGTACTCTGTATTAATAACCATCTGTACAAGGTCAGGCTTAATTTTTGGGACCAAATTTAAATACAGACTTTGATGAACTATAATATCCATAGAAAGACAACTAGGATTACAAAGCATCATGTTTATCATCAAGTTTATCATGGAAGGGTTAAGGACCTGGGGCATGACTACGGGGAGACCATTTAGCTTAGTGCAGCAAATGGCATGATTGCTCTAAAGGACCGTGCTTAGGAGCATCTGCTTAGGTTGTTAAAATGCTGACTACTTGGCTCTACATGTAGAATTTCAAATTCAGCAATATGGGCTTTTGGAAACTGCATTTTGATACTCAACTCAGTAGAATGAGGTGAATTAATGACTTTGAAAAACACTGTTCTATAAAATGTATGTAGAAGCTGTACTGGAATTACACAGAAACGGTGTGGTTTTACATTTTTTAAAAAATCCACTTTGTTTTGTTTGATTTTTTTGTAACTGTCAGAGTTAGAAAACAGTGGAGTAAGCCTTATTATATTAATTTTATTGAGAACGTTCATGGGTATTCCAGGAGTCAGGCATGCAGCAGAAGAGACACTGAAGGACATTGTAAACTAAACATCTTCTAGTCAATCATTTAGACTACAGCAGAAAGACAAGAAAAACTTTGAAGGAGAAGTAGTGAAAATTGAAAAATTCCAAATCGTTATTAATGTAATTAAGGTGCGTCTTTCAGTCAATGGTGCACATGTATCATTAGAATATGACTACATTAGGCAGGCAGTTTTGGTATTTGCTTAAATATGATCTATGCCATTTAATAGCCAATGTCAAAACATAGCAGCAGATTCTCTTTCTTCTAGAAAAATGGAGTCCTTAACCCTGGGAAATACTTATAAACTCAATATTTATTGAATTAACTTCCCTTAGGACTTCATCTCACCCCAACCTGCCCACACATGCCTGCCAATTCTGATATCCTTTTATCCTTAGCAGAATCTTATTTCACTCTAGCAATGTGCACATTTGTAAAATGGAACATCTAGGGTTTTCATTTTCAAAGCATTGCTCAAGAGGTGTGTCCCTACTTCTTGGCTTTAAAAAATATGTGTGTGTGTCTGTGTGTGCATGATTGTATGCCTGCAAGACAGTCTGCTTCTTGATAAACTGGCCCTGTAGTCAACTCTTGGAGTTCAAATAGATCTCTTGATGCATGGCTATAAGTTTATTGACAGTGATCACGTTTTAGAGACCAAACTCTTGGAAGGAAATGATCATGTCTGTCAATTTACCAAAACAACATATGATTGTTTCACGTGTGTTACTATGATGACCAAGGAAAGAAAGTGTTTTGGAGAATACAGTTTTATGGTTCTGATATTCACTAATATTTTTGATTTGTCTGAGCCAAATTAATATCTTTTTTACTTGGTGGCAGAAGAAAGTCCTTATAAGGGATAATTGAAAATTAAAATGGATCAGTTATTTCCCCATCAAAAAATCAAGGTCTCATTATAGTCAGCATTGTATTTCTTGATCTGTTCATTCATTCATTTTCTTTTTCAGTAGGAAGATACTTCATGTACTTGTAATTACTGGAGATTGAAAAAGAAAAAATAAGAATGCTGGGCTCCTTTTAAAGCCAATTATATGCAACTGGTTTGCTTTGTAACGCAAAATTTACTAATCATAAATTTTATGATTAGCTGAACACAGAGACAGAACATAGACAAGGAGCTCAAAAAGCATTTGCTTGATAAAATTCTATAAAATGTGGCAGTCTTTGTCAGGCTCAGCCCTTAAGCTTGTAGGCCCCATAGTGAGGCTGTTTGAAGGGTCTACTTCCTCTCAAAGGGGCCCGCCTATCCTTGGGAGTGTGCAAATGCAGGCACATGGGCTAGCGTATCACAGAGGGGAGGTATTTGTTTTGTTTTTCCAAAATGGAAAGAGCTTTTTTTATGTTTTTTTATGATTGTTAATGTATGATTTTTTTAAAGGAACTTAGAAATGCATATAGTCAAAATTTCTTACTTGTTCCATCTGCCACTTCTCCTAATGATAATAATGATTAGTAATTTTTATATAGCTTTCTAGACTTTTAAATCTAAATAAACTTTTTTTTTACATTAAATAAGATGAAATTGCACATGTTGTTCTGAAACTGGCTTTTAAAAACTAGCAACATATTGAGGGCATCATCTCATATCAGTAGATAAAGACCAACTTTATCCCTTCACAATTTCCTCTAATAAGGATGAAGCACGTTAATCTAGCCAAGTTCCTATTGATGAATAATGAGGTTGCTTCCATATTTTTGATATTATAAAGAACGTGCCAGTAAATATCCTAATTTGTTCATCTTTGCCCACATGTCCTGTTTTCTCAGGATAAACTCCTAGACAGGATTGTTGAGTCAAAGTGTATTTAAAAACTGTAGTACATATTTTCAAGCTATTCTCAACTGAAAGATTGGACTCCAGTAGTGCATTGAAGTGTCTGTTTCCCACACCATTGAAATCACTGGCATTATCAAATCATGGCCAGTCAGATAAGTACTCAAACATTTCTTCATTATTTCAATTTCAATTTCTTTTTTCTTCCTGAGACTGAATATCTCTTCATCTATTTTGGTTGTTTATGCTTCTTTGTGAATCGTTTATTTGAAGACTTTACACATTTTCTGTTAGGTTGGTAATCTTTGCCTTCTTAATTTGTAAAAACATTAAGCTATTAAGGATATTAACTATTCATCAGCTATATAGACTGCAAATATTCATCCCTGTTTTTTCATTTGTTTTTCAGCTTTTATTTATGATCTTTTGAATAAAGAAGTTTTACATTGTCGTATAGTATCAGTTCATATTACTCTTATGGTTTCTGGCCTTATAGCCATGCTTGAAAAGACCTCTTCATCCTGAAATTGCTTACATATTCTCCAAATGTTCTGGACTGCTCATAATTGTATTTTGCTTTGTAGTTTCTAATCTGTATAAAATTTAATTTATGTATGATACAAAATAGAGGGGAAATCTAATGCCAAACAGGATGAATTGAAATTAACTTGGTTTGTAAACATAAAATATTTTTTGGAACTATACGGTAAAAGATCAGACTTGAAATGTATGAAATGTAATACATTTATAATGAATATTAGGAAAATAATATAGCTGAGAAAAACATACCTCTCTGATTATCTCAGTCGTCTCTGAGGTGAATTGATTACAAGGGTTACTACTTATGAGTTGTGGAACACCAAACCACAAGATGGATATATGATCTGCTTAGGTAATCTGCATCATGGGACAAGTGAATGACAGATGTTTTGGCCCGTTTGGGTGAAACATTCTATACATTCTAAGAATTGTTGAGGGGGTGGAGTTCCACTGTTTTTTTTCTCTAAAGCAGAATTCTCAATTTTAAATGTTACATAGGAATCACTTGCTTTTATTTTATTTTAATCTTTGCAATCAGCTTTCTCAGGTTGAAATAAACACCTGCTTTTTAAAAAATGTTCATGCCAGACCCTGGAGATTCTGGTTTTATTGGTCAGTGCCTAGCTGTCTTGGATTTTAAAAGCTCCCCAGGTGATTACATAGTGCGTGGCTAAGGCTGAGAACCACTGCCTTAAAGATTCCTAATGGTGCCTATCTGATATTATTTGCTAAAAGTTTAACCATTTTTCAAGTAATATTTCTCCAAATTTCAGTTCTAAGGCCCTGCCATCCTGGGCCATAATCCACTAGGACTTTGGGTTGATAAAATCGACACATCTTTCTAAGTGCATTTGAACCTACACAATGGTTTTAAGAGAATTGAAGAACTGATTGGTCTAATAAAAGTTGTCAGAATAATTTCCCATGACAGTGAATTTATTAATTTGTTTTATAAGTATTACTTCCTACTATGATTTAATTGCACATTCAAAATGGAAAAGTTTCACAGGAGCTTTGTAAGGAAAAATGTTATCATCACTGTGTTCATTATTCATTTTTCTTTTTAATAAAGCAACGTAACAGCATACCAATTGCGGATACTAGAGCTCCTGTTGGCACACAGGTTTCCTTATTTTCATGCAGGTGAATTACTTAAAGCCAAGTGTTAGACTAGCAGAACAGAATTTGCTAGTTACTGAACTAAATATCCAACAGACTTTTGCTCAACATAAACAGCATGAAACAAACGCATGCAATCTAAGGGGAACTCAGGTGAATCACATTCCCTTGAGCATCAACTGAACATTCTTGGTGCCAGGTAGAAAACGTGATTGGGAACATAGCTGTGAATATCATTCTTTCTGTGCCCTAGAAATGTCACCTTCTCAGGAATGCAATTAACTGAGTGTTCAGGAACATAAAAAACATGTGAAATAAACTGGTGGGTGCTGAAAATTTTCCTTTATTCGTTTCAAAATAAATAGCATGCATATAGCAAACTAAACCAAAGGCCTATTATTGGGTTTTGGAGAGCCTGGTGTTCTCAAACTCTTGATTTGGTTACTCTTAATCAGTAACTTCCACGTCAATGTTAAGTATGGGGTCAGTAAGTGTGAATTACCCCAAGCCATGCAGTGTGTTGGAAAATATAAGAACAAGGGGTCATAAAATGAAGTTCTAGCTTACAATAAATTCTAGCACAGATGAATCATTCCTATCACCTGAGCCAAAGTCTTCTGACTTTGGTCTCAGTTGGCCTTCTCCTTGTCCCTCCCATCCAAGAACAGCATGGACAGCTGTGACCCAAAACAGGATGTGTCTCTGGCCATGAGACTCAGATGCCACACTCTAGATTTTCTCTCTCATCATGGCATTTGAGGTGGAGATCCACATGTTGGCTTTGCTTCCTGGGAAGCTGGGAGGTTGTATAGGGTCACAGGGCTTCTCACATGGGTGCATTGCTTCCTCTTCCCAGGGACCTCATTTCCCTCTAGGGTAGAAGTGACACATTTCTCTTCCCCTTGGAGATCCCTCAAAAGTTTCCAAATGATCAGGTAGGTTTTTACTTTGTACTGATGCTGTATTTTGGGGACAATTTCCACAGAGGAGAGGCACTTTACATGACCATCAGCCTTGTGAAGGTGGCTACTGAATTTTTGAAAACTATTTGCCTATGAGTCAATTTTTTGAGTCTTTCTTTGTGTACATACGTGCACACACACACACACACACACACACACACACACACTGCAAGATTTTTTTTTTCTGCTTCTTTTCACTTTTAAACTATTGGTCATTCATTTATTTACTTGACAAAGACATACTGAGTGCTTGCTCTGTCACAGACACTGTCTCTGGAATGACAAACTGTCTAGTTGGTCGTATGACTTAGGAATCTGGTAGAAGCACTTTGGAGATGATTCCTCTGAGATAATTAACTTTAAGTAAAAAACAAGGCTGTCATTAAGCAGTAATATATTTTCAGGACTCAAAAAAAGAAAGAAAGAAAAAGAAAGAAAGAAAGAAAGAAAGGAAGAAAGGAAAGAAAGAAAGGAAAATTTTAAGACCCAGGCTCTATTCCGAACACAAGCCTTCTCAGTTATGTGATTTTGAGTTAATCTGAAGGCTTTGGTGTAGTTTCATTTGTTCTTGCAGTACTATAGGAATCAGGTTCCTATGTAGAAACTACACCAAACCCTTCAGTTAAATGCCAAGGCTATATTAAATGTTTTTTGAATCCAGAAGAATGTAGGAGATAAGAAATTGTTTTTCTCCATAAATGAAAAAATCTTCAATTTATAGCCCAAAGGTATGTCTTTGTCTTTTAATCCCTATGCCAATATAACCCAGATTTGATTATCCTCATGGGGGCTATGTTTTCTGCCACGCTCAGAACTAGACATTTATGTTTTCCTCAAAGAATCATGACTCATGAGACCAACTCTCCTCAATGAAGACTCAGATGTGGATAAGATTGCTATACATGAAACATTCCACATGGAAGCTGGTTTAAAAAATTTATAATGACCAGGGAAATGCAAATCAAAACCACAATGTGATACCACTTTACTTCTGCAAGAATGGCCATAATCAAAAAATAAAAAAATAGTAGATGTTGGCATGGATGTGGTGAAAAGGGAACAATTTTACGCTGCTGGTGGTAATGTAAACTAATATAACCACTATGGAAAACAGTGTGGAGAATCTTTAGGAACGAAAAGTAGATTGCCATTTTATCCAGCAATCCCCCTGCTAGGTATCTACCCAGAAAAAAAAAAGTCATTTTATGAAAAAATATACTTTCACACACATATTTATGGCAGCACAATTCACAATTGCAAAAATGTGGAACCTACCCGAATGTCCATCAATCAACAAGTGGACAAAGAAACTGTGGCATATATATACAACGGAATACTACTCAACCATAAAAAGGAATGAATTAACAGAATTAACAGCACATGCAGTGACCTGGATGAAATTGGAGACTACTATTCCAAGTGAAATAACCTCAGGAATGGAAAATCAAACATTGTATGTTCTCACACACATGGGAAATAAGCTATGAGGATGCAAAGGCATAAGAATGACACAATGGACTTTGGGAATTCAGCGGGAAAGGGGGAAAAAGGGGTGAGAGATAAAAGACTACAAATTGGGTTCAGTGTATATGGCTCTTGTGATGGGTGCACCAAAATCTCAGAATTCACCACTGAAGAGCTTTATGTAAACAAACACCACCTGTTCCTTAAAAACCTATGGAAATAAAAAAATTAAAAAGTTGTAACTGCATTACATTATTGACACTTACTTGAATATAAGAAACACTTTTAATACTATAAAACCAACGAACTTGATAGAAAGTTAATGGAAGGTCTTATCTTGAAGATACACAGTGGTGGCCTAACTCCAAATATTCTCAAAAGAGTTTTGAAAGAAATGCTTTAATACATCCATACATATATATCAAGAAATAGATCGAAGGAAAACTAGTTAAGGTAGAAATAAAAAACTATCATACAAAATAGAACTGATTAAGCACATGTATTACCAAGATATCCCTAGTTTCCACCATTATGTTATGCAAACTATTTTTTTTTGTCATTGTCTGGGGAAAACTGTCCTGTTGAGGCTTTATGTTTCTCTTTCTATGCTGGAAACATGCTGTGTTAATAAAAAATTAATTTGCTGGCCATGCACAGTGGCTTAGGCCTATGATCCTAGTACTTTGAGTGGCCAGGGCAGAAGGATCAGTTGATGCCAGGAGTCCAAGATTAATGTGAGCAATCTCTATGCAAACTTAAAAAATTAGCCAGACATGGTGGCATGTGCCTATAGTTCTAGCTACTTGGAAGACTGATGTGGAAGGGTTACTTGTGCTGAGACATTTGAAGCTGTGGTGAGCTATGACTGTGCCACTGCACTCCAGCCTGGGTGACAGAGCGAGACCCTGTCTCAAATTAACTTAATGACAATAAGCAATATAGAGACTTGAAATTTTAAGCCATATGTCCTCTAGAGAATATTTTTATCTTAATACCTCAATTTTTAAACAGAACATTTGTTTTTAACTCAGAATGTTTGATGTGAACTATCGGGACTAGGTTATAGCATCCTTACATATGAAGTCTCGAATTCTGCATGAAAATTTTAGTAGTTTAGTTGTGACTCAGCTAAGAGGAGGAGAACACTCTAAAGAGTCTGATATGGTTTGGTTCTCTGTCCCCACCCAAATCGCATGTTGAAATGTAATCCCCAGTATTGGCGGAGGGACCTGGTGGGAGGTGATTGGATCACCAGGGCAGATTTCCACCTTGCTGTTCTTGTGATGGTAAATTCTCATGAGATCTAGTTGTTTAAAAGTATGCAGCACCTCCCTCTTCATTCTCTCTCTCTCCTGCTCTGCCATGTGAAAATTGTACCTGCTTCTCCTTTACCTTCTGCCGTAATTATAAGTAACTAGAGGCATCCTCAGCCATGCCTCCTGTGGAACTGTGAGTAAATTAAACCTCCTTTCTTTATAAACTACCAAGTCTCAGGTTGTTCTTTACAGCAATGTGAGGATGGACTAATACAGCCTTCCTTTAAAATGTTTTTTCTACTGGTTTGATCACCAATATCCATGATTTGCTCTTTAAAGATAAATTATTTATCAGAGCTCTAGAGCTAGAATAAAGCAAGTTATATTAATCTGGGTTCCTGCAATTAAGTCTGAAAAATTATTTATTTGATTGGAATGGCTTTACTGTCGCATTGTTTATATAGAAAAATTTTGCTACTTTGCAAATTAGTATGCAAAAGTTTGCAGTGTCTTATTTATCTACTTAAAATTCATTTTTTTTTTGAGAAAAGGAAAGTTCTCAAACTTCTCAGTTTAATTCTGTATTACCAGATGTTCCTAATTAGGAATATGTTGTTACTCTGTCCTCTTTTTCCTTCATGGGAGTTTTAAAATATATTTTTGTTATGACTCTTATTTCACTGTATTATAGTTTTTAGGGCATATCTTTTCCTTCTTAGATAAGACACTATTGAATTGGGTCTTACTTAGTTTTTTAAATCTAGCAGTTTGCATAAATAAATATTTCTTGAGTGAATAACATTAACTCAATAACAATAAACATTTGTGAGTGCTTTCAATAAATATTTGTTGAGTGGATAAAGGATAGAATAATGACTACTGTCTATCTGAAGAGACTCTGTGAGGCAAAAGAAAGTGTCAAATGGTGACAGACTGCAACTAGAAGTCCCGAGGTGACAGTTTTACCATTAAGGGAAGTGTAGGTAGTTTGGTAGTGAAGGCAAGGAACGTAAACTTGACTTTTCAAAAAATTAGGTTAATTCTTCCTAAGTTAACACTTCCAACTCCTAGGAAGTATCTAGAGAGTTCTGGGATGTTTTCAGTTATCAGAATAATTGGGGGGGATCTAACTGGCAATTATTGGTAGGGAAACAGGAATGCTAGATGTCCCCATGTATTAGAAAGTCCCATACCATAAAGAGTTTTCCAAATCTCAAGCAGCCCTTGGATATTCTGCTGGACTTTCAGGCTGATGAAGTACATTTTTTTGTGATTATCTGAGCCTAGACCAGTGTTTCTTAAACTTTAATATATATATGACGCCCCAAACCTCCTGAAACTCATAAGCAAGTTCAGCAAAGTCTCAGGATACAAAATCAATGTGCAAAAATCACATGCATTCCTATACACCAATAACAGACTTAAAGAGAGCCAAATCAAGAACAAACT
>NW_016107332.1:3599202-3602007 GCF_001604975.1 Cebus imitator
ATAGCATAGATATACATATTTTTGAGGTATGTGTGGTGTTTTAATACATGTATACAAGGTGGAATGATTAAGTCAGGTAATTAGGACATCCATTAACTGCAACACTGATCCTTTCTTTGTGTTGGGAACATTACAATTCTTCTCTTGTAGCAATTTTGAAATATATAATAAATTATTATTTATTATAATTTCCCTACTGTATTGTTGAATATTAGAACTTATTCTTTCTATCTAACTATATTTATATAATGCAGATTCTAATTCTTTAGGTCTTATATGGGGCCTGAGAGTCCTGTATAACCAGCTCCAGGTGATGCAAGACACTAGTGCTTGGATCCCTCCCAGAAGGTGTGATTGAACCAACTGGGGTGAGTCCTGTGCATCTGGAGCTTTGAAGGATTCCTGGGCTGTTTTAATATGCAGTCATGGTTAACAATTACTAGCCTAGAGCCTAACTCTTTTTACATATAAACACAATGTATTTTTTACATGGTTTTATGCACAGGGAATCTTTTATGACAACATGTAAATGGAAGAAAGGCTGTACTTTGATTTGTTTTGAACTGTTCCTAAGAACTGTTCACCCCTTTCGAAAGTTGAGCCCCTGGTGGCAAGACCAGTCATGGTATTTGAGATGTTAATTCATTGTATCTGTGTTAGTCACTTTTGAATTCACAGTGATCCACCTACCTTGGTAAGTTTTGGACACTTTAAATGGGGCTTCCCTAGTATAATCATGCCCAAACATTTCTATATAAATATAATATAATTGATTTATTTTCTATATAAAATATAATTGATTTATTTTATTTTTATTTCTCATTTATAATACAATTAATAATTATGCTGATTTTTTAAAAATATGTAGCCAGGGAGGTTATTATCTGTCAATGTCATTTTGGGATATTAGTGGGGGAATTGGGCCTGATAGAGCTGAAAACTTCTGAATCAGACTGAAGGGCACGGGAGTGCCATCACAGGCAGCAGACTTGAGGAAAGGGGCTTTAGGCTATAAGAGAACTGAACACAGTGTCTTCACTTGAAGGTCAGTTGGTGGCTTAGAAAGTCTCATTAAATATATGCCTTTTTTTTTCTTTGAGACAAGCCTCACTTGGTCACCCAGGCTGGAATGCAGTGGTGTGATCTTGGCTCATTGCAACCTCTGCCTCACCAGTTCAAGTGATTCTCAAGCCTCAGCCTCCTGAGTAGCCAGAATTACAGATGTGCTACCACGCCTGGCTGGTTTTTGTATTTTTGGTAGAGACAGGATTTCGCCATGTTGGCCAGGCTAGTCTCACACTCCTGACCTCAAGAGATCTGCCTGCCTCAGCCTTCCAAAGTGCAGATTACAGGTGTGAGCCCCTGCGCCTGGCCTAAAATTATAACTTTAAATAACAAAAATTTAAATAAAAAAGGAAAAAGCCCATAATCTGACTACCTATTCAAATAGACTATTTTCATTTTTTCTGTGTTTCATATCAGTGTATATGCAATAATAAATACTATAATTGTAGATATGATTTTTTATTTTTTTCATTAATATTGTGGTAAACATTTCCCTTTTAATGACTGTATCATGTTCTTATAACAATGTCTTAATCATTTCTCTAATTATAATTGAAAATGGTTTTAAATGTTTACAACTATGAATAAAATTACAACATATGTTTGTATGATTAGAATTTCTTTTTATAGTGGAGAGTTATTCCTTTAGGGAGAAATTGCCAGAAGTGAGATTATGTGGTCAATACTTATGAATAGTTTTATGGCTCTAAAATATGTTGCCAGATAGCTTGCTGAAAGGGCTATACCAAATGCAAATTGGCTTTTAAAGGTCAATTTTCATATAAGATCGACATATGTGCTACATTAACTACCCATCAACTGGTGAGAAACAAAATATGTCATTTCTTAACATACAGAATAAGAATATAATCCAGGAATTGTGCCAAAAATCTTCATGTTGTGAATGGGCCAGGCAATCACAAAGCTCAGTTCACTTCATTTTGGTCATTTTTTTTTTTTTTTTTGAGACAGAGTCTTGCCCTGTCACCCAGTCTGCAGTTCAGTGATGCAATCTCGGCTCACTGCTACCTCTGCCTCCTGGTTTCGAGTGATTCTCCTGCCTTGGCCTCCCAAGTAACTGGGATTACAGTGCCCACCACCATGCCAGGGTAATTTTTGTATTTTTATTAGAGACAGGGTTTCACCATGTCGGTCAGGCTGGTCTTGCATTCCTGACCTCTAGTGATCCACCTGCCTCGGCCTCCCGAAGTGCTGGGATTATAGGAGTTAGCCATTGCACCCCGCCCTTTGGTTATAATTTTAAAGTACAGCCCCTCTTCTCTAAGTCACATTTTGGACAGACTGTGGCCCAAGCCTCAGGTATGATTATTTCAGTTCCTCTTTTTGCCACAGCATATGTGGGAGGGTCGAGGCTATAATTTTACTTGTGCATATGCATGTTAAATCTCATTTTACTTCAAAATCTCCAGCACTTGAGAGGATTAAGAATGAAGATTATGGCCGGTGAGGTGGCTCACACCTGTAATCCCAGCACTTTGGGAGGCTAACATAGGAGAACTGCTTGAGCCCAGAAGTTTGAGACCAGCCTGGGCAACATGGCGAACCCCATCTCTACAAAAAAATTAAAAAATGAGCCAGGAATGATGGCACATGCCTGTAGTCCTAGCTAGTTGGGAGGCTGAGGTGGGAGGAACCCTTGTAGGATCGAGGCTGACATGGGCTGCAATTTTGTCACTGCACTCCAGCCCGGACAACAGAGCGAGACCTTGTTTCAAGAAA
>NW_016107332.1:3602031-3637685 GCF_001604975.1 Cebus imitator
AATAAAAATTACAACTTGTCCCCAAACTTCTTGGAAAGAACATAATTTTTTTCTTAAAAAAAATAAAGCAGTCAGCTTCTGAAATACAGTTTTAAAAATATCTTATATAAACAATTTATCTGCATAACGCCAGAGGTGCATTATTTTATTATTCTTGGTTAGCAGATGCATTTCATGAAAGGGCTAAAATACACAGGTGAAAGCACTTAGGGAAATTGGAGTCATAAGTGACCTCAGAGAGAATGGACACTGTCCGTGACATCGGTTTAAATCAGGTGACAGGATCTGAGATCTGGTGTCTTTAAAATTGCCTTAGGATGAATTTTAGTCTTAGCAAAAGTGGCTAAATCCTTTCCCTCCTTTTTCCTCCAACATACTTAAAATCTTTGTGTAAAATTTGGAATAACACCATTATTGGCTATTCCAGAAGTAAGACACTTGCATTCATTCTTGGGGTTGTTTTCTTACATTCTTATTTGATTTTCCTCTCTTGAGTACTGATTTAAACTTCCTTGAAGATCAGGGCATCTGTTTATTTAATTTCATGGCTGCCTCTTTTTCTTATTATCTCCAGGCACATCTTTATGGATCACTGAAGAAGAATACTTCATTTCTCAAACAACACAAATTATGACATTCAGCAGCAGCCAGAGATACCTTAAATGTGAAATTTTAAATGCAGGGGAACACACGATGAGTTGGCAAAACCAGGAAGAATGGATGGGATGGTCTCAGGAGCAAACATGGGGGAATGGGTGCTCATTATAACATTATTAGTGAAATAAAATAAACCTTGAAGAGTGTGTTTTAGGTTCATGTACTAGAGATAGTTGTGAGACCTTGGGTAAATTCTTATCTTTTCTTTTTTGAGACAGAGTCTTGCTCTATTGTCTGGGCTGAAGTGTAGTGGCACAATCATAGCTCATTGCAGCCTCTGGGCTCAAGAGGTCTTCCACTCAGCCTCTCAAGTAGCTGGGACTACAGGTACATATACCACCACCACTCCCAGCTAGTTTTTAAATTTTTTTGTGGAGAAAGAGTCTCACTCTGTTGCCCAGGCTTGTCTCCAACTCCTGGCTTTAAGCAGTCCTTCTGCCTTGGCCTCCCAAAGTGCTGGAATTGCAGGTGAGTCACCATGTGGAGCCTTCTTTAATTTTTATAACCTCAGATTTATCTTCTGTAAATGGGGTTAATGCCTACTTCATCAAGGTTAGATAAGGCTTTTCTTCCTCAGTTTTCTTCCTTGTGGTGGGTCCTGAATGATGGCAAAGGAAGGTGGGTAATATTTGAAAAAAACAGATAGGCATTTTATTCTATTATTATTTTTTAAAATTTTACCACTAGTATTTTGGGAGAAATAGCCTTTGGACTCAATAAACAAACTCCAGATTTAAAGAAGTATTTAGCAAGGTGGAAAAATACAAGGCCCATATATAGAACTCAATTTTATTTCTATAAAGCACCAGCAAAAAATTGGAGTATAAAAACTAAAACTAGTAAAAGTAACCTATATATAAAAGCCTTCAAAAAACACAAAACAAAAATAAATTTAACAAAAGGTGTGTAAAGCTCTACACTAAACAGTAAAAAATAATGATTAGAGAAATTAAAGAAGTTCTATATAAATGGAGAAATATGCTTATAGGTTGGGAGACTCAATATGGTTAAGATTATTCTTCCCAGATTGGACTATATATTCATTAACATCCCAATCAAAACTCCAAAAGAAATTTTTGGTAGAAATTAACAAACTAATTCTAAAATTTATATGAAAATGCAAATAACCAAGAATAGCCAAAAATAATCTTGAACAACAACAACAACAACAACAACAACAACAAAGTCTGAGGATGCACCCTACCAGATTTTAAAGACTTACTACAAAGCAATAGTAATCAAGACCATGTGCTATTGGCATGAGGACAGACCATGCAATCAACAAATCAAGTCTTAAAATAGACTCACACATAGGTGGTCAAATAATTTTCAGTAAGTGTCAAAGCAATTCAAGAGTAAAAAAAAACTCTCTTCATAAAATAATGCTGAAGAAATTGAATATCTAAATGGAGAAAAACACCCTTCAACTTCAACTTTACATAATATACAAACATTAATTAATATGAATCACAAACCCAAACATAAAAAGCAAAAACTCCAAAAGTACCTAGAAAAAAGTAGAATGATTTATTATGATTTCTACAAAATCTATGAATGCAATGCAATTCCCATTGGGTACAGTGTACACTGCTCCTCAGGTGGGTGATGGGAGCACCAAAATCTCAGAAATCACCACTAGAGAGAAAACAAAAAATGCTAACCACAAAAGAAAAAAAATAAATAAATAATTGAACTTTATCAAAATTAAAATTGCCTGCTTATCAAAAGACACTATGGTCCTAGCTGGAGCAATCAGACAAGAGAAAGAAATAAAGGGCACCCAAGTCAGTAAAGAGGAAGTCAAAGTCTTGCTGCTTGCCCATGACATGATTGTGTACCTAGAAAACCCTGATGACTCATCCAAAAAGCTCCTAGAACTGGCAAATGAATTCAGCAAAGTTTCAGGATGCAAAATTAATGTACACAAATCAGTAGCCCTGTTATACATCAACAGTGACCAAGCTGAGAATGAAATTAAGAACTCAACCCTTTTTACAAGAGCTTGAAAAAAATATATAATACATAGAAATATACTTAACCAAGGAGGTGAAAGACTTCTACAAGAAAAACTACAAAACACCGGTGAAAGAAATCATAGATGACACAAACAAATGTAAACATATCCCATGCACATGGATGGGTAGAATCAATATTGTGAAAATGATCATACTGCCAAAAACAATCTACAGATTCAATGCAATTTCCATCAAAATACAACCATCGTTTTCACAGAACTAGAAAAAAAATCCTGAAATTCATATGGAACCAAAAAAGAGTCCACATAGCCAAATAAAGACTGAGCAAAAAGAACGAATCTGGAGGCATCACATTACCTTACTTCAAACTATACTATAAGGCCATAGTCACCAAAACAGCATGGTGCTGATATTAAAACAGGCACATAGACCAATGGAACAGAATACAGAACCCAGAACAAAATCCAAATACTTACAGTCAATTACTCTTTGACAAATCAAACAAAAGCATAAAGTGGGGAAAAAAAATCCTATTCAACAAATGATGCTGGGATAGTTGGCAAGCCATATGCAGAAGAATAAAACTGGATCTTCATCTCTCATCTCATAAAAAAAAATCAAGTCAAGATGGATCAAAGACTAAAATCTAAGATCTGAAACCATAAAAATTCTAGAAGATAACATGTGAAAAACCCTTCTAGACATTGGCTTAGGCAAAGCCTTCATGACCAAGGATGCAAAAGCAAATGCAAAAAAAAAAAAAGCAGTTAAATAAATGGGACTTAATTAAACTAAAAAGCTTCTGCACAGCAAAAGAAATAGTTGGCAGGGTAAATAGGCAAACCACAGAGTGGGAGAAAAAGCTTTGCAATCTAAATAGCCAACAAAGGACTAATATCCAGAATCTATAAGAAACTCAAGCAAATCGGGAAGAAAAACAAACAAACAATTCCATCAAAAAGTGAGCTAAGGACATGAATAGACATCAAGAGAAGATATATAAATGGCCAAAAACATAAGAAAAAATGCTCAACATCACTAATTATCAGGGAAATTCAAATCAAAACCACAATGAGATACCACCTTACTCCTGCAAGAATGGCTATAATAAAAAAATAATAGATGTTGGAGTGGATGTTGTGAAAAGGGAACATTTTTATGCTGTTGGTGGGAATATAAACTATGGAAAACACTGTGGAGATTCTTTAAATAACCAAAGGTAGAACTGCCATTTGATCCAGCAATTCTACTCCTGGGTATCTACCCAGAGGAAAAGAAGACACCACCTTTTCCCCAAAAACCTATTGAAAAAAAAAAAAAGATACTATGAAGTAAATAGAGGGCAGGTGTGTCAGCTCATGCCTGTGATCCCAACACTTTGGAAGGCCAATGTGGGAGGATGATTGCTTGATGCCAGGAGTTTGAGACCATCCTGGGCAACATAGTGAGACCCCATCTCTACAAAAAATAAAAATATTAGCCAGACATGGTGGTGCATACCTGTAATCCTAGCTACTTGAGGGGCTGAGGCGAGAGGATTGCTTGAGCCCAGAAATCTGATGTAACAATGAGCTATGATTGTGTCACTATACTCCAGCTTAGGCAATAGAGTGAGACAATACCTAAAAAAAAAAAGGAAAAGAGGAGTGCATAAGCCCCAGACGGGAGGAAATATTTGTAACACAAAGATTTGACAAAGAATTTGAATCTAGACTATATAAAAAGAACTTCTACAAATCAATAATGAAACTTCAAACAATACACTAAATAAATCAATAATGAAACTTCAAACAATGCAATAAAATAAGCAAAAGGTTTGAATTGATGTTTCCCAAAAGAGAATACATAAAGGATCAATTAAACAAACAAACAAACAAAAAATAGTCATACGTCATCAGGAAAAGGCAAATTAAAATTGCAGTGTGTTTTGTCACATGTAGAAAACTGGTTAAAATTTAAAAGACTAACAATACCAAATGTGGGTGAGGACATGGAACAATGGACCTCACATACATTGCTGGGGAGAGTATGAAGTGGAACAGCCACTTTGGAAAAATATTTGGTAGTTCCTTATGAAGTTAAACGTATGTCTACCCTATGAACTAGTAATTAGGTATTAACTGTTGAGAAATGAAAACATTCATTGAGCCAAACCTGGAAGCAATCCAAAGGTTCATGAACAAGAGAATAGATAAACAAATTGTATTATATCCATACAAAACTATTTCCCAGCAATAAAAAAGAATAAAGTACTGATATGCACGACCTACACGAATCTCAAAAAGATTATGTTAAACAAAACAAGCTAGACCCAAAGTTGAACATACTGTGTGAATGCCTTTACATAAAGTTCAAAAACAGACAAAACTAATCTGTGAAAATAGAAATAAGAACAATGGTTATCTATGAGTGGGATTCACTGGAAGGAGTTTATGGAAAATTTTGACAATAAAGGAAATGTTCTATGCTTCGAAATTTCTACCAAAAATGGTATTTTTAAAAAGAAGTTTGAGGTATTGATGAAATATATATATGCATTTATCACAACTCATCAGACTGTACACTTAAGATCTGTTCACTTTATATAAATTTTACTTTAATGAAAATGAAAAAGAATACATCTTAATTTTAAGTCAGGCTGGGAAAAACCAAATGAAAGCAATATAATTTATTTTGTTTCTTTGGTATTTAAAACGGAAATAATCCACATATCACCAAGTCAAATATTTTCTCTCACCATCTATGTTATACATCTTTCCAGTTTTGAGTGATAAGCCGTGATTATTTTCACCTAAATAATTTCTGGTTTTGGAAAAAGAAAAAGGGAAAGAGGATACTGATTCGCAGTTTTATACACATAATAAGAGCCGCAAACCATGGTTTGCATTTTCATTACTTCCAGCTAGTAGTGTTTCATTACATGCAGTTGACAGTATCTCTAGTTCTCTTGTCAAGGCTTGCAGAGCACTTGAAGTGCTCTACATTTAATGGCACAGTACTCTTATAGATTGAGCCAAATTGAAGGCCGGGGAAAGATTGTTTTGGAAATGACAGAAAAGCCAGAGTTATTTCCCTAAACTTTTACATTTTTAGAAATTAAAATACCTAGGACGATGATGAAGAGGTATGCTGTAATTAAGGAGGCAACCTGTTGATGGTGTGGCGGTGGCAATGATTAGTAAGAGGTGCTGAGCGCAGCAAATAGATAACTCAGGAGAATTAGGTGCCCTGCGTTTCAATGAGGAAATTTCAACTGAAAAGTTAGAAAAATGACCAGCATACATAAATATGTGTCCCAATAGTCCCTTCCAGCTATTCCTGTCCACTCACACTTATAAGCATTCAGAACTGTCTCCTTGTTATTAACGTCCAACTTTCTTACTGACCTCCTGCAGGGTTTCCCCCACCCAGCTGTGTCCCTTTGGGATCTGAGAAACTATTAAATAAGAAAAAATTTTTTGTCCATTCCTGTTTCACATCCCATTGTCAACATGACCCTTCCATGTCCACCTGAGGTGTCCTAATTACTCCACAGCGCTTCGCACTGCATGCTGTAGTCCAAAGTACATTGCAGCTCCCCTCCTTCTTTCCTGACAGCCAGTACGTGATCAGTCCCATACTTGGTTGCTGGTCATTCATTAGCTCATACTCATAGACTCTTTGTTGTTGCTGTTAATCAACCTCAGCAAGCCCTTAATGTTGAGGATGATGACTTGTTTCCTGTACTCCAGACAGTGCCCTATCACATATAACTGTTCAATTAATTTACTAGTTAGCTAACTTTAACTCCATTCGAGAAATTAAAACATATTTGGTAGCTTAAACCCGTAAGTTATAATGCATTTCTTGTCAATGTTAAAATACAGTGTGTATTTCAATCTTTTTGAATGCAAGACAGGTTTAGTTTTATCTAGAAATGGAAACATAAACTTATTAAATATCTCTGGAAATCCTTCCTATTTGGGTAGCTCTGTGATTTTTCCATCCAGGCAACTGTGGATGATGAATTAGCTGGGATTGATCTTCAACATCAGTCATTGGCCATAGCATCTGCTATACCTCTGTTGACTCTGTCATCTCCTAGGGGGCTTGTACTCAACATTAATGACAACATTAGCCCAGATGACATGTAATTAAGAAAGCAAACCTTTTTCCAAACAGAAATAATACAAGAGGTTCCAGATCCAAACAGAACAGAGTTGTGGATCATTTCATGTTTGTCTTCATATCATTCTCCCCACCCCACTCCACTGACACAGCTTGATGCTTGACTGTCCTCTAAGCCCTTTCCATTGCTGTCATCTCAGATGCTGGCAATGTATTTTGCTGAAAGGGAAGCTTATTAACAAAGTTAATAACTTGGAGAGTCAGTGCAGGTTATTTGTAGGACGCTCATTATGAGTCTTGAGTCTGACTGAGTCCGGAAAACAGTGGAATATTCCACAAATCCACCCACAGGACGTCTGTTTCCCCCTTCCCCAGGGTCTGTTTCTCCTGCAAGGGTTCAGAGCTGCCTGGCAGAGGCTGGCTGAAATAGGAGAAATCCTGAATTAAGCTGTTTCAGAAAAGTGACCCAGTCTTTGGAGAATAATTAAGTATGAGTAAAAGGCTTAGAGTCATTCTGTTCTCCTCTATAATGGAGTGTTCACTGCTTTTGTGACTATTGCTTTTACGTACATTTTGATTAGCACTTGGAACAATACCTCAGGGAAACTTAAATGAAAGTCTATTTTCCAGGATGGAGTAAACTGGCAGAAATTTCCATTGTGTATCAAATCTGCTATAAATTGTTTGCCTTCTGGGTATTTTGGGCCTAAGATGTATTCCTGAAGAAATAATCGCTGTTGCTCCAAGTAGAAAGTGGTTGAGGAGACAGCCAACAGATACGTCAAGCTCTTATTTTCTATCACAGAGCTGTGAAAGAAATAGCCTAAATTATCTGAGAAGGAATAGCATTCTGTTGTGCTGGATTTCCAGTGCTTCCCAGCTTTTGCACTGTTAGCTTATTTTTTCCAACGGCCCTACAATAACAATCCACTCTTTTCCCTGCACTCCTGGCCCCGGTGATGTTTTATCATGCTCATGCTGAAAGAAAAGGTATGTGTGCATACTGTATCTCTTCATTTGGCTTCAGGGATTTCCCTTTGACTTGGAAAGAATAATCTTTCAAATTCCGCTATAAACTATACAGGAGAAAGAGAAAAAAGAAGATTAAGCTTCTGGAATGTGCATTGGTATTGACATTTTGTTCAAATAATGAGCCGAAGGTGAACAATCTTTAGTATTGCTCATGTGAACGATCAATTATTATCAATCCAAACTATCAGCAGTGTGGCTCATCATTGATTTATACTGGATGGTTTAATTTTGTCTCCATCCTTCAAGACATTAAAATATAGCCAATATTTAGCAGGTCCTGCCAAGACACCATGAGTTCCTCCACAGCCCCTTAACTCCTCTCTCCCTGTTCTGCCCAGGATATTTATGGTGAGCAGCAAGTTATCTCCTCTCTGGCAGCCATCCCTGCTTTCCTGTGTGGAGGAATTGCTCGCATTCTCATTTGCAAACAGAGGCTCACTCAAGTGTCACTAAAGGAAAGGGGGTGGAGCCTGAAGAGCTTTAAAAAGCAAAGCTGAGTCATTCCACTTTTCAAAAAGAGAAACTGTGTTGGGAGAGGAACCGTATCTCCGTATTTCTTCTTTCAGCCCCATCCAAGGGCTGTGGCTGGAACTTTCCATCAGTTCTTTCCTTTCTTTTTCCTCTCTAATCCTTTGCCTTGCTCTATCTGTCACAGTGAAGTCAGCCTCAGGCCGCCAGAGCGGGGCTGGGGCTGTTAAACTCTGTGAAATTTGTCATAAGGGTGCCAGGTATTTCTTAGTGGCTTCCAAAGAAACGTAGATAAAGAAATCTTCCCTGTGGCATCCCTTGGCAGGCTGCATTGGGAAGTTCTGTCAGTGGAAGAAAGAGCTGGAGGGCAACAGCACAACAGGAGGGTAAAACATGCCCCAGGGCCAAGGCTCCGCTGAGGCAGGCGCGTTTGGAGTCAGACACACTTACCTTGCCCAGGCCATGCTCCAGGAAAATCAAGTTGTTTTCTTTTGAAAGTTCAAACCCATCAAGATTATGCTGCTCACTCTTATCATTCTGTTGCCAGTAGTTTTAAAATTTAGTTTTGTTAGTCTGTCTGCACCGCAGCACTGGAGCTGTTCTGAAGGTACTCCCGCAGGAAATGGGAATTCTACTTGCATGGGTAAGTAATCCAATGAAAGGGAGCTTCAGGTCTCTGGGAAACTGCCCTCACATCTCTGTTGAATCAATCCTATATACTTGGGCATTTAAAAAAGTTTGTCTTTGGGTGTGTACAGTTGCTTAATTTTTGTTTTCTGATGCATGTTTATTTTCATACTGGCCATTAGAGCTAATGTGCTACCAACTAAAAATTTATAACTCTCATCCTGTACTTCAGTGTGTATGTGAATGAATATACCTCATTTTAAACTAGCAGAACATTTCTTGGAAGCTTCAGTTTTTATTCTGACAAGACGAGTAATTAACATCTAGTTGATTGGCTTTATATTGGAAACTAGGGAAACAGATGGTTAATTTTTTGTTTGCCTATTTGAAACTCTTCAGCCACAAAGAAAAAAAATCCTTCCTTCTGAAAGCTTTGTGTAAGAATTCAGAAGTTGCTAAGAATTAGTGAAAAATTGGAAGGGAACTGTAAACAAAGGTAATTGTGAGAATTAACCTAAGTTTCAGTTTCAACCTCCTTCACTTTCTCCCCACTCTCGCTGTTTCTGAGGCTGACACAACTCCGGAGTTTTAGTAACGGATGCATTGTAACTCTGAGAACTGCCAAATATGACAATGGGCAAATAAGGCACACTGTCCTCTCATATTAAATGGATTTATCGCCAAGGGGAAATGGGAGCTTGACTGAAGGCGAATTACATTCCTGCCAAAAGATATTGCCTGAAAAACATTCTCTCTCTGTTAATTCATTTGTTGAATCCTTGGGTGGGTCTCCAACCTGCTGCTCAGACAAGGCAGCCACCTCCATTGATGAGAGAGTATAAGCTGCTCTGACATTCCATTCTCATCAGCTTGCTCTTTGAGATGGGGTCTGACTTTTAAAAAGAGATAGATGGAGGGGGAAAACACAGTACAGTTTCCAGGAGAGACACCTCTGGAAGACAGTGCGCAATAGTTTGAATAAAGAGAGCAGAACGGAGCCAAACTGCCAAAGCCAGGCTGCTGTCCTGACTCACTCATTAAGGAAGTTCCCAATGAGGAAATCAGGTGCTTCTGCTCAGAATCTCTGGATTCTGTTCTCAAGTGGCACTACTTGTAACATGTGAGCAGAACTCTAGGATATTTGAAAGAAAGGCTGAGTCCTAATGATCTCTATGTCCACAGCACTTAGGACATTTCTGCTTCCATAGTGTGTACTCAGCAAATTCTTGTGTATGAATGAGGTGTCTTTCTCTGATCTGCTAATGACATCGTCTTAGAGAACGGCAACAAAAAGAGGCTGACAAATGACAAAAGTGACCTCATGAACCTTAGACTCAGCTGTTGGAGGCAGAAGTAAAACTTTAGTATACAGTTATATCAAATGGACTGGAGCCCCTTTGGGGTGGGAGAATGTTCCTGGGAGTAGCTGGCAAATATCTAGAGTTGGGCACTGTCATTTGTATGGGATGTGAGGGGTGACAGTTGGGTCAATCTATCAGGCAGCCAGTAGCTAGGAAAGAAGAACCCAAGTTGCTGAAGCAGAACCCAGGAAATTACAAAAATGAGCTTTAATGGTTGGCTCTAGGATCTCAGAATAGTTTGATTTCTGGCTGGCAAGCAAGTCTATGCCGTGTTTTCCTTGCCACCCCTGATGGCGGCTCAGAAGTGCCTTCATTGAGCTAGGTTGTACCCAATAAACATAAAATCCAGGATAGAAACAATGAGTTGGAGAGACTGTGTCACAAAATGGAAGGAACCACAGGTTTTAGAAGCAAACAAACCTCGTTTCATATCCATGCTACTAACTTGATAGCTGAGTTACCTTAGAATATCTCTGGGAAATAAAACCCTCACCCACTGCTTTTAGGATTTTTGTGGAGAGTCACATGAGATAACCAAGTATGTACCAAAGCATGGTGCTTAGCAGAGTGTGCTCAATTAATGTCCTCTTGGGCTCCACGTCTTGGCTAAATCTCTTTGATCAAGTCATATGATGAGATGTCTTACTTGAACAGTGCAGTGACATGGCACGGATCCACGGAGTGTGGAATATGTGGATGCCACTTTGTGACTCCCTGCCTCTCTGCTTCCTCATTTCTTGCAAGTCACTGGTTTAAACCCCGTACTTTACACTCGCGATCTCATGTTAGCTGCTAACTGCCTGGGTCACCGTCTGTCACTGCGTGCATTTCAGAGGATAGTATTTCTTTCTCCTCCCTAAATAGATATGGTACCATCATCTATTTTTCCCTCATTTAAATTCTACTTGCCTTATTTCTTGCCCTTGGCATTGAGATAGAGCAGGAAGAATCCTTCGTGATCTAACAGTATTGAGGTGAATTTACGCAGGATTATTACTCATGCGGCTGCTCAAGTCATAGCAACACAATTAGGTTTCTTTCTATTCCCCTGCCTCTCCCTGCTTTTAAACAAATTAACCGAGTATTCTCTTAGCTTCTACTTGAGCTACAGAAGGCGAGGAGAGCAGGCAAGAAAACTGCTGGTGTGGTTTCTGAACTTTCAGGGCTATTTACCCTGGAGGACAGACAGCAGTTGGAAAAGAAACGGCTCCTGTTTGGCATCTGTACCTACATTATTTACATGAACTTTTTGGTAAATAAAGGGTAAGAAGAAGTACAGTCTCCCAGCTGCAGGAGGGATCCTGGGTGGCACTACGTTAGCCAACTCGGTAGATCACTTTTAGTAGTAAACAGTGAAATCACTGATTTCAGCACTGGCTAATGCTTGGTCAGCTTCCCAGTCAGGGGCAAACCAGAGTAATTCTGAGACCAGGAGCTTGTTTGTTTTTTCAGTCAGGGTTATGTGAAGGTTTTTTTTTTTTAATTAACTCCAGTGAAACTATCCTCCAAATATTCAGTGGTTTTTTGGTCATTGAGGGGTAGTAGAGCTTAGGGTAAAGAGCATCAGTTTTGGAGACAGATTGCCTGCCTGTGTTCCAATCCCATTTCTGCTGCTTGTGAACTGTGTCTCATTTTCCTTACTCTAAAATGAAGGTAATTGTACCCTCTTCCTAGGACTCTTGTCAGTATTGCGTTAATGTATTCATTTTCAAGGCTGGCTGCACATTAGAATCACCAGTGTTCGGGTGACCGCCCCAGGCAGTCTGGATCACAGACTCTTCTGGGATTGAAATCTAGGTCTCTTTTTTTTTTAATGTTCTCTTGGTGATTCTAACCAATAGCCTGGGTTTAGAACCACTAAGTTAATGTGTGTAAAGTGCACAAAACAGAGCTTGGCATATAATAAACACTTGATAAGCCTGAGATTCTATTAATGTTTTTGTTGTTCCAAAACTTATTTTTATGGATGTAATAGCATTTTCCAAATGTGGCTTGGTTTTGCCTGTGATCATTGAACACTTTTTATACATGACAAAATGCCATATTGAAAAACCCAAGAATAGTTCTACAACATTAAAAATTACAGTCAAAATAATTTCAAAATACAAAAATTCATATTTTTGTAATCAGAAGAAATGTTTATTAAAAATACAAAAACATATCAACTTGATTTGCGTAAGTATCCTTGTGGAACTGCGGCTCTGGTATTTGTCTTTTTCTTATACCAACTGATAAAAAATTCCATTCATTGCAAATTAAGCCTGTTTGTTAAGTTTCTTACTGGTAATAGTGTTATTTTAACAGCAGCAAAAACAAGCCACTTGAAACTCTTAGTGATTATTTCAATTTTTTTGCGTATTTTTGTCTATACAGCTAGTGCTCGACTTATGATCACGATTGGTTCCTACAGACTGGTCGTAACACGATTTGGTCGTAAGTTGAGTAGGCTATATGCACGCGGAGATGGTAGTGCTGCCGGAAGCTGGTCCGTACTGTCGTACGCCCAGCTGGGCAACATTTGCGCTGCCAGACGCGGAGCAGTCGTGGCTAGCGATTGTGGTCGTAAAGTCGAATGGTTGTAAGTTGCATAGGTCGTAAGTCGATCAATACCTGTATGTGGAACCCTTTCCTGAAGGATTTTTAAAGCTATTAAAGGCACATTAATTTTCTTAATGAATTTACATTTTGGGGCTAATTTGAGCTGGCCTAAATGTGTGACATTCAATTTAGAAGTTGGAAGGTGAGAACCATTTGGTTGTGTTCAGGGTAGAGCAAATGATTGTTTCCATCAAAAGTAAACGGAGTAGAAGAGGCATGGTGGCTCACGCCTGTAATCCCAGCACTTTGGGAGGCTGAGGCAGGAGAATCATGAGGTCAGGAGTTCGAGACCAGCCTGACCAACATGGTAAAACCCTGTCTGTACTAAAAGTACAAAAATTAGCTGAGCGTGGTGGTGTGCGCCTGTAATCCCAGCTACTCGGGAGGCTGAGGCAAGAGAATCTCTTGAACCCAGGAGGTGGAGGTTGCAGTGAGCTGAAATCACGCCACTGCACCTCTCCATCCTAGGTGACAGAGCAATACTCTGTCTCCAAAAAAAAAAAAAGTAAACGGACTAGTAATTTGGCTCAAGTAAATTAAAACCCTTACTTTATAATTTACAAATCTGCCTTTATGAAAATCCGTTTCAGATCATGCCTGTGTAGTGTGATTGGTTGGGTTTTTTTTTAGCTTTTAGTTTTTTGTCTGTTTTAATTTCAATTTTTACTTTAGAATCAGGGGTATATGTGCAGGTTTGTTACAAGGGCATATTGTGTGATGTTGAGGTTTGGGCTTCTATTGAGCCCATCTAATCAGTTGCTTTTTATTTTACAGACGGAATTTTTTACAGACGGATTTTTCTGTTGCCCAGGCTGGAGTACAGTGGCATGACCTCAGCTCACTGCAACCTCCGCCTCCTGGGTTCAAGCAATTCTCCTGCCTCAGCATCCCGAGTAGCTGGGACTATAGGTGTGTGTCACCCACATTACTATTACTCTCCACCAAAAACCATAAATGAGACATATTAGAAACACCTTTGCTGTCTATAATTTTTCTAAAACCCATTTCTTCAAATTTTCAACAATGCTTAGAGAAGTCTAAAGTTAGTTTCCTGGGATGAACTAAGTCCTTAACCAGCAGGTTCTTTGTGATTTTTTAAATTATCTTTTTCATTTTAAATTTATCTATTTCATTTCATATAATGAAAAAGATAACATATGACACACATTCCCCATTAACTATTTTTTAAACAGTTAATCTTTCCATTTTTATATATGCCTTCAAGAAAATTATATAAATTATTTTTTCTCCCTATTTACATAGCTATACCTATAGGTATATGTATATATANATATATATATATATATATATATATATATATATATATATATATATGTAGGGCCCAGAACTGAATGACCAGGGTAGGATTAATGAGAACAATGAAATTGGACTCGGGAAATATCAAGACTCCTACACTTCTTAATTTTACCTCATTTTTATCTATTTGTCTAGAAACACTCAGAATGTACTATCTATAGGCAAATATTTATGTGTTTATCCTTTCAATTTGAGAAACTAAATTTAAAGCTAGCTAAAAAGAAGAGAAGATAATTGTGTCCAGTATAAATGGCACTTACACCAAATTTTGTAGCTCCAATAAATTTTTTACAGATTTAATCAGTAGATTAATTTTTAGAATTCCTTCAGAATATTGGGTGTTTAGTGTCACTTGGGGGAGGTTATTTAAGTTATTGTTTTACTTTCCTTAGTAAGGATCATGATGACACGTTTTAAAATTATTATGATTATTTTTTGAGACAGAGCCTCACTCCTGTCACCAAGGCTGGAGGGCAATGGCGCAATCAAGACACACAGCAGCCTTGACTTTCTGAGCTCAGGTGATCCTCCCACATCAGCTTCCTGAGTAGATGGAACTACAGGTGTGCGCCAGGACACCCAACTAATTTTTGTATTTTTAGTAGACACAGGATTTCACCATGTTGCCCAGGCTGGTCTTGAACTCCTGGGCCCAAGAGATCCACCCACCTTGGCCTCCCAAAGTGCTGGGATTACAGGTATGAGCCCCCATGCCTGGCCTAGGACACATTATTGGTTTTATGTTTGAAATTCCAATAAACAGAAAAGGAAACAATTGATAGAAAATAGAGTTAAGATAATATGCAGAAATTTACCACAAGTTTAAGCCTCCTTGCCAAAGTGCCATAAAAAAGAAAATTATTGAATTCTATAGTACAGACAGAATATGAATTAAATTGATAAATGTCAAATTACAAAGGAACTTTAAGGTCATTTAGCCCAACTGCTTCATATTATGGATGAGAGGCTGAGATCTAGATAGATGAAGTAGCTCCTCAGGTCCTGTGAGAATATAACCCAGGACCCTGGACTTTTATTCTGCCGAGTTTACAATGCACATGACACCTCTCAAGACTGATTGTTGAAAATCCATCAATGTAATGATTTTATTAGTTCTTTCTACCAAAAAGTATTAATAGTTTTAAGTTGGTTTAGGAAAACTTTCCTAATATATCTAGTTCTCTATGTTGAAAGAACTTTGAAAGTAGAACTTCTATAAATGAAATTTTCTTTAATATAAATTATACCCATTAACTAATTCAAATCAAGTCAACAAGTGTTAATTGGACACTATGTGCTTGGGCTGACAGTGGAGACATCATCGATCCACATACACAGGGTTCCCTGGCAGGACAATGGGGCTCCAGAGCTCAGTCAGCAGTTTACCTGTTGACTTACAGATCATGTTATTTGGTTTTATCAAAACTAACTCTTACAAAATTCAGCAAGTGTCTCAGACACCTTCCTACAGAGAAACTAAAGATTGCAGACAACACTAATATTGCAAACCCAAGAGAATGAGGAAAGGGCAGCCTTGACACCTCTCTTATTCCTAGAATGAGCATTTTGTTGGCTACATAAGAGCTGAAAGCAATGCAGATCTCTGTAGATTTTACCAAAAAAAAGCCTGAAAAATGGATTTACAATTGTTATTACTAGTGACGAACCTCACAAAAATTATAAAATGTACCTGGGGAGATGATAATGATAACATGAAACCATCAAGACAAACAATAGATTTGAAAATGGGTATTCAGATCTGAAAATGATTTTTTAAATAATTTTTACAGCTGTGTTCAAAGTTATGATAGTTAAGACTCTATTTACTAAACTTAATTAAAAAAGTCAGAAGCCTCTCTTGAGGTTTCTTAAGGCAAAAGAGGAAAAGCCTGATATTATTGGTGAAACACTTGTTCCTCCTGCTTCCTGTGGTGGTAAAATATTGCTAAAATAATACATGGAAAACCAGAAGACAACAAATTAAAATGTGTTCCTCTGTAAGCAAATACTGCTGAAAACTGTACAGAAAGAATCAACAAAAATGTGATGAAATAAATACTAAGCAATTATACTGTTGAATGAAAGTAAAGGTGCCTCTAATATATCACAGCTTATGGTATTTTCTAGAAACTAATAGTCAACATTTACTGAGAACTCACTATGTGTCAGACAAGATTTTAAGCACTTTACATGAATTACTTTACTTATTCTTTTTGACAATCCATGAGGTAAGTATTACCATTATTCCCATTTTATTTTTGCAGTTGAAGAAACCAAGATACAGAGAGGTCAAGTCATGTGCTGAAGGTCACACAGCCCAGAGTATTGGAGCCAATAGAGTCAACACAAGTACTCTGTCTCCAGTGCCAGTAACCTTAGCCACTATCATATTCTTTTCTATGAGAGAATAAGGGAAAAATGCACCAGAGAAGAAATTTTCTCAGTGAAAGTTCTCACAAGTCAGAAGTGACTTTTTCTATATGTTAAAAAATGTTCTACAAAAAAAATAGTATAACTGTGTTTAGCAGTGGTAGAGCCACTGGACTTACTAGAACGTCAACTGAAAAGCATTCTTGGTGAGATGACAGAGAGAGGCCCACAGTCTTCACAGCAAGGCTGTGTGGCAAAGAAGTTGAAACTGGAATTGCATCAAGCGCTATGGAATGTCACTGATGTAGTTACTCCTGTAAAAACAAAACTAACTAGTCTCTTTATAATACTTTGTATTTGATGGGGAGTAATCATAAAAATATTTGTCTTGCATGCTTTCCACAAAGTATCTTGAAGCAAAGCACTTAACAGAACACTCAAATGTCACGTTATTCTTTTTTTTAAAAAAGGACAAGTGTTGGCTGGGCGCTGTGCCTCACTCCTGTAATCCTAGCACTTTGGGAGGCCCAAGCAGGAGGATTGCTTGAGGCCAGAGTTTGTGACCAGCCTAGGCAACATAGGAGACCCTGTCTCAATAAAGAACTTAAAAACGTAGCTGGACATGGTGGTATGTGACTATAGTCTTGGCTTTTCAGGAGGCTGAGGCCAGAGGATCGCTTGAGCCCAGGAGTTCAAGGCTGCAGTGAGCTATGATTGTGCTACTGCACCCCAGCTTGGACAACAGAGTGAGATGCCATCTTAAGAAGAAGAAGCAAAAAGGACATGTGTTTAAAATTTTTTGGCTTTTTTTATTTTTGTGATTACAGAGAGATGTCAGTAGTATGCTACCCAAAAATAACTAAAACAACACAACTTTATCCGAATTATAGATGACATTTTAATAAGTGTGAAAGTGACTACTCACTGTAAAAAATTTGTGTATGAAGAGAGCAGTTTGAAGATAGATATTGGAGATGTTTCCATTGTTATGTGATTTTATTGTTGAATCAATGCCAATACATCACCTATTAAAAACTCTGTCTGCACCTTTAAAACGTTTGCAAACAGCTTTCTAAATTATTTTTAAAAATCTTCCAAGTGCAGTTTTTGTGCACTTGTTAAAAGTATAAAATGCATTGCTATGTACGTACCTATGCAACAATCCTGCATGATCTGCACATCTCCCCCAGAACCTAAAGTACAATAAAAAAAAAAATTAAAAAAACAAAACAAAACATAAAATGCAATGCCTTCTGGTTAGTTTTCATTTACTGTTTAAAATCTAGAAGATAAAATTTGCTGGTTTAATTCAACAAAATTTGTGAATAATTGAGGCATGTAATTAAAAAGTAAATTTCGTGATTTTGTAAATACGGCCAAGGGTGCATTTATTTTATTTGATATAGACATAATTGTGAATAATTCTTTTTGTTTATAACAGCTGTCAAAAACCAAATATCAAAACATATTAAACTTTAGACTTTTCATCAAATTCAAGCTTTTCAGTAAACAAACTAATCAGAAGGTGTTATGTAATAACAATTTTTAACATGCAGAGGGACTTTTGGGACTGTGGGACATTCCTGATTAGAGATGTCCACCAGAGACATGTTCAAAAGTAGATGCAAAACTCAGTAGACAGATCAGGATAGTGATTTCTGAATTTTGCTCTGTGTGTGTGTGTGTGTGTGTGTGTGTGTGTGTGTGTGTGTGAAACATTTGGAAAAACTTTTCTAATGCTTTAATGTTGGTAAATTTATGTTAGTCTAGTAGTGGTAGTCTTTAAATAAAATAGAGCATAATTTATGTTGAAAAGCTGAGGTGTGTTTAAACATGCTTACTTAAGATTGAGGATTACCTACAGCAAAGGAACATCGTAACGGTTCACTGTTCTGCAAAACTGCATTATTATGAGTTTTAAAATTTATACTGAGCTGTAGTATTGGCTAAGAGATAGACACATAAATTAATAGAACAGAAGAGAAAGTTCAGAAACGAACTCACACAAGTATACTCATTTGATATTTAACAAAGATGTTAAAGCAATTTAATGGAGAAAGACCAGTCTTTTCCAACAAAGGGTGTGGGACTAATTAGGCATCTATAAGCAAACCAATAAACTTCAACTTAAACCTCAATCAATACATGTAAGATGCACATTGGTTTGATCAGGAAAGGCAGGGCAACTCAAAGGCAAGGTTAGGTGGGGTAGGTTCCAGGTCACAGAAAAATTTTCAAAGATTTTCTGATTGGCAATTGATTAAAAGGCTTATCATCTAAGGACCTGGAATTAATAGAAAGGAATGTCTGGGTTAAAATAAAGGGTTGTGGAGAGCAAGGTTTTATTATGCAGATGAAGCCTCCAGATAGCAGGCTTCGGAGCTCTTATAAGATCTAAAATGGTGCCAAACCTTAGTTAATTCTCTCCTGGATCAGGGGAAAGACTGTAAATGAAAGGGTTTTTTTCTGCAGAATGTAGATTTTCTCCACAAGAGACAGCTTTACAGGGCTGTTTCAAAATGTTAAAGAAATACATTTTGGGATAAATTACTTTGATTTCTTTCAGTGTCTTCTACTTGCCATGTGACGTTACACTAGAGCCAGGCTGGAATTTGGTTGTCCTATTGCTACAAAAAATCTGTTTTGTCAATCTTAAGATCGTTCTTTAAATGTTAATGCTGGTCAGCTGTGCCTGAATTCCAAAGGGAGGAGGGTATAATAAGGCATGTCCAGCCTTCACTTCCCATCATGACCTGAACTAGTTTTTCAGGTTAACTTTAAAATGCCCTTGGCTGAGAGGAGGGTTTCATTCAGTTTGTTGGGAGGCTTAGAATTTTGCTTTTTGTTTACAAATGCAACACATTATAGAAGTAAATATAAAATTATTCAGGTGATGTAATTATAGGAATCTGTTTAAAGGGACCTGCTTTATAATTAATTTCTGGGAGATAAATGTAGGGAACCCAGCCTTGTGGTGAATATGCCTAGAACAGTGTTTCCTGAAGTGGGTTCTTTGACACAATTGAACTATAACACACTAAACAATTTCTGGTATATTTAGATAAGCAGTATAGCTTGGTCTTTAAAAGCTAGGGTCTGTGATGAGAAAGGCATAGCTCTGTATCCCTACTCCACTATTTATTGGCCTTGTGACTTGGGGCATGTTAGCTGTTTGAAACTTTCCTTTCTTCTTCCGTAAAATAGATATGTTGAGAGCATTTACCTCCTAGTGTTCTCCAATTAAATGAAATAATGCATTTAATGTGCTACCCCAGAGATAACGCACCATATGTTGACTAAAATTATTCTGATGAAATTCACCACCCACTCTCTTAGAGTAATAGCACATTAAAGACTGAGAAGTCCTGTTGAAAAACAAAACGAAACAAAAAAGTTTTATGTTGTAGAACTTGCTAGTCTCAATTAATGTCCTGGGGATCTGGGAAGTAAGCCTTTTCAGCTTACATGTGAATGTGGTTGGGTGTAGGTAGGGGCTTTTTTTCTGCCCCAGATGACACATTTCTATCACTACTGTAGTCAATCTTCATTCACAATTTTGGGGAAGCAAAAGGATTTTCAGAGCATTTTTTACATAATTAAGACTTAAATTCAAATCTCCTGGCTTTTCTTTCTGGGTGTATTATTTTTAAATCACCTGGCTTCCCTCTCTCACCTGACCTGAATTTTGACATGAATGAATAAACTGAGAAGAAAGCTGTGATTGTCCAAAAATTGCATTTGTGCTTGATATAGTTTGGCTATGTGTTCCCACCCAAATTTCATCTTGAATTATAATCCCAGGTGTTGAGGGAGAAATGTGGTGGGAAGTGATTGGATCACGGAGCTGGTTTCCCTAGTGGTGTTCTCGCGACAGTGAGTGAGTTCTCACGAGACCTGATGGTTTTATAAGGGGCTTCCCTGCTTCGCTCTTTCTTCCCTCTCCTGCCACCATGTGAAGAAGGTCCTTGCTTCCCCTTTGCCTTATGCCATGATTATAAGTTTCCCGAGGCCTCCCCAGCCATGTGGAACTGTGAGTCAGTTAAACCTCTTGCCTTTGTAAGTTACCCAGTCTTGGGTATTTCTTTATGGCAGTGTGAAACCAGACTAGTACAGTGCTCTTTTAAGTACCGTAACTGAAGAGAAGATGAGATAGTCTTTCAGAGTGAATACTTTCCGTACTTCATAAAACCCAAGCTATCATTTAAGTCAGCCCCTTCGGAGTGGTAATAAATGACTCTTCTCAGAGTCATTTATATTGTTCCTGTGGGAGCAGTGTGAGGAGGCCTCAGCCTTCCTTATGTAGGTCCATTAGTTTAGAGCTACATTCTTTTCTCATGGTGTCCCTGAAGTTTTTGAGGTCTGGAAGCTCCCTCTGCACTTTCTTCATCTTGTGAACTTTCAGTCTGTCTCTAGATTTAGGGCAAAAAACCTGTGGTGGTGAGGGCAGGTGGCAGTGTTGGCCTGAGAGACAGCTAGGATTTCTTGTTAACCTGGTTGTGGTTATCATTTACGTGTTAACTAGCTTTCATGACGTTTGCCCCCAAGGCCTGCAGAAGACAGGTAATGTCTCTTTTCACTCACCTGTGGGGCCACTCCCTCAAACGCACAGAGGTTGAAGGGGTGCATGTTATGAAATGTTCTGTTTCTGCTGCCTACTTCAAGCAGAGCGTGCTTTTCATCACTGACCTCTGTGCGATGTAGTCCTAGTTCTTTGAAGTCACTGAGGAACAGCTTCAATATGCTCCAAACATTCGGAACGCCTTCTAATTCCTGAAGATCCCCTACTAATCCCTAGGTTGAGAAGTCAGAGGTTCTAATTCATTTGCTGTGACCTGTTTGCTGTCTTAAGATTTGTGTTCCCTAGAAATGTTTCATTTTCTATATACTTCCCCCTTACTGAACTGCACCCAAAACAAGTGCTGTAGGTTTTGACATGGGAAAGCTTTAGCTGTTCAAACATGCACACCCTGCTGACATTCAAATCCACAGACTACCACACACCTGTGTTTACAGAGTCCTTGACAGGTTTGAAAAACATTACCATATTTATCATTTCCATAGGTAGAAGAGAATAATGAGTATTTCACAAAGCCTTAATTCTCAAAGTGTTTCATTTTCTTTAAAATTATATTTTATTTCATTCTTAAAAATGTAGCCTGGGCTCTGATTTACATAAAATGATGTTGGCTGGGCGCAGTGGCTCACGCCTGTAATCCCAGCACTTTGGGAGGCTGAGGCGGGCGGATCACAAGGTCAGGAGCTTGAGACCAGCATGGCCAATATGGTGAAACCCTGTCTCTACCAAAACTACAAAAATTAGCTGGTCATGGTGGTGGGCACCTGTAGTCCCAGCTATTCAGGAGGCTGAGGCAGGGGACTCGCTTGAACCTGAGAGGCAGAGGTTGCAGTGAGCTGCGATCGTGCCACTATGCTCCAGCCTGGGTGTCAGAGTGAGACTCCATCTCCAAAAAAAAAAAAATGATGTTGACAGTGTAGAAAAAACAAACACTGCTTTGAGGGAATGGAATTACGATTAGTTACACAAAGAAAATGAAGATGGTAATATCCTGACACATGGCAACCCAGACCAAGGCAGGGCAGAATTGGAAGTGTACTAGATTGGCAGTGCAGTACCTGGATTCTAATTCCAAGTCTACCACCGACTAGTGGTGAGACTTTGGGAAACATCACTGAATTTCCTCTTAATTAGATCGATGTTTTCCAGGTTCACTAAGACTGAGAATCACCTGGAGTGCCTGTTCAAAAAACACATGCATACCCCTCAGCTCAGCCCTACCGGATTAACTGGAATCTCAAGAGTAGGAATCTGCAAAAAATATGAACATCCACTTACACACTCACAGAGAGGCACCCTGGGTGGTTCTTTTGAACAAACAATTTGGGGAAACAATTTGAAAACATCTAGGGCCTTCCTAATTGCTAAGAATTACATGCCATGATTTGCTCTTAGATGGGCAAAATCTGAAATCAAGTGTATTATTTATACCTTGATTTCATATTTTTATTATCCTGTATTTTTTTGAGAAGTTACAGAAGTTAATGCTGTAATTTGTGTTTTATGAATATAAGAATTCTTGAGATTTCTCTTTTCCCTCTGATTTATTGGTTCATAGTGTTATATTGAGGATAAATGCAGTCAGGATGTAAACATTTGTTATTATTGCTGCTAGTAAAATAAGTACTGTTGAATAGATTCATCTTTTATTAATTTGACGTATCTATTTCTATGGCTTTGTTACTATTGGTAACAGCTCAAAAAAAACAGAACACAATTATTTCTTCATTAATTTATTGATTTATTCAAAATTTTTGAGTACCTGTTATGTACAGAGGATTGTACTGTGTTATGCAGTAAGAAATATTAAAATGTTTAAAGTGCCTTTCCTTTCTCCTTTTTTCACATGGAAACCTCCCATCTAGTAATATTTTTAATAAATGTTTTCTTGATCTCACCAATATGTCAGTGCATTAGGAAATTAACAATATGTATTGGATACATTTATTCAGCTTATAGAGCATGCATGATACACATAGCAGAAAACTGTTAGAAATAAATCTAGATGTCCGTGATCATCAATGTTCCATGAATTAGTAGCTATGGGTTTAAGGTGTGTCTTCCTTTTCTCCATGATGAATTGCTGTATTAGAGACAAGTTATACCAATGTTCTAGTCCCTGAGTTCGAATCCAAGCAGTAGCACAACCTATGTGGTGAAAACTTGGTTGTGGCGAAAAGCAATGGCAAATGATATACATGTAGTCCTCCACAATTAATAACATACTTTCACATCTATAATTTCTTTTCCCCCCCATAATAATCCTCTGATATAGGCAGGGAAGATCCTGTGAGATGTCCAGAGAAGTGAAACTGGTGGGGCCAGGATTGGAAACTGGGCCTCTGGCTTTCTGTCCGGTGGCCTTTCCCTTTCTCCCAAGATGCCTCTGTGATTCTACAACTGGAGCACAGTGCAGCGTGGGCTCCCCCAGCACATGTCTGTGTTGGGGGTCTTGTGTTGTAGCAAAGATCTGGGAAGAATAATTTGAGTGAATTCTCTCAGACATTTATGCTGGCACCTATTTCAAACTCTCATGATCTTACGGTTCTCCCCGCCTCTTGTAGCTTTAATACAATGTACTCTCCAAAGCGGAGTTAGTGTTTTCTGACTCTAGAACATAGTCGCTGAGTAAAAGGATGTTAACCCATCATTTTGTTCAATGCTTACGGCAATAAACACATTTATTAAGTCATATTAAGGTATTACTTTTAATGATAAAACAGAATGGAGTAAGCCCACCACAGAAGCAAGAATATGTTAGAATTCCCCTCTGTTCCCCACTCACCCCAGTGATTCTATCATTTTTCTAAAGGCAGAGTGGCCCAAGCTTCCTCACACTTGGGCAAGAGAGAAAGACCAAGGAAACTAACTTGATTTAATGAAACAAATTTCATCCTCTGGCGTTATCTCAGAGCATCAAAGGCAAGTTCAGTATGGAGTCTGATAGTAATTAGTGGTGAGGTTTCCCAGGAAGGGATCAGGTTCCCAAGTAAATATTGAATATTGGGGCCATCACCTAGAATAGGAGAGGACCCCAGGTGCAGGATTAGGATACCAAACAAGGCCCTAAAGGAACCAAGAAATCCAGTGAGGTTTGCCACCCAGATTTAGAAAATAAAAGTGCAAAGTGCCCAGTTAAATTTGAATTTCAAGTAAACAGAGAAAAAATTTTAGTGCAAGTCCCATGCAATATACATATGGAATTCAAATTTATTTGGGCATCCTGTATTTATGTGGCAAAGCTAACGGGGTCAAAATATTTCAGAACCTTTAAGGATTCTGAAACGGAAACAGCATGTCAACTTTTCCTGCTTCCATGTAAGACCTCCTGCTAGTTTTCACCATCATCTTCTAGGTCATTTTGCTGAAGGCTCTGGTCATAGGTAAGGCCCTAGGAGTCCGTTTCCAAAATGATAATATCTATAATTTTTGTTCCAATTCATGTCATTAAATGTTATCCTTAGATACTTTCCACAATATAATATGGCAGGTGGTTCCCTTATGAACATAAAAAGATAATTTATGGATAATAGTAAAAAGTGTCTTTCTCTTCAGATAGTTCATTTTTCATAATTTACCAATGTTCATGTCTTAGAATCAGTTTGTGGAGAAAATTTACAAAATGAAGTGTGAATATCTATGGGAACTCTTTATTATCTGTACAATAGATTTTAAACAGAAAACCAGTAATTAAAAATTATTTCTGCTTGTGTTTGTGGTCATTGGGAGGTATCCTGTTTAAATGCGATAAAATATTGAAAATATACACTTTGGTTTCTTTCTTCCCACCCAGGTCCTGCACCCTTCTTAATTTTCTCCCACGGAAATAGTATCTTTAGGATTGACACGGAAGGAACCAATTATGAGCAATTGGTGGCGAATGCTGGTGTCTCAGTGATCATGGATTTTCATTATAGTGAGAAAAGAATCTATTGGGTGGATTTAGAAAGACAACTTTTGCAAAGAGTTTTCCTGAATGGGTCAAGGCAAGAGGTAAAATACCATTACCTGCAGTATTTGAGCTGCTTTTATACAGGCTGACAAATATAATATATTGAGTTCTTAATGTATAGATAAATGAAAATTATATTCCAGTTCAAATGTGTGTCTGCCAAATATAAGCATCTATTTAATCTGCGTTTGTGGTAATATGGTAATATATTATTGAATAAGTTCACATGTTGATATTCAGAAGCCCCAAAATGAGAAAGTAAGGATATGAATATAATTTTGAAAAATATCCGAATTTATTAAGTCAGATCACCATTTTATGATTAAGATAGATTATTTGCATAATTATTTCTTGCTATTTTCATGGTACCCCAGTATTTCTCAGGTGGGGGGCAGTTTTTCCCTGAGGGAACAATTGCCAGTGTCTGGAAACATTTTTGGTTGACACAAGTAGGTGAGGTAGGAAGGTGGAGATGATCCAGGCATCTAGTGGGTAGGGGCCTGGGATGCTGCGAAACATCTCACACTATGCAGAACAGCTCCAGAATAAAGAATTATCCAGCCCAAAATGTCAGTACTGCTGAGGTTGAGAGACCCTGTTTTATCTGTATAAAATCTCCGTCATGGGTTTTGGCACCTGACATGTAGAAAGAAAAAATTTCTTCTTTTTAGTCTCAAGGTACTTGCACTCTGGAAAAAAATAATAAAGCAGATGACAGATATAAAGTACTTTACTTCAAGTACATACAAAAATTCTTAATCTTTCTTTTCAACTGGTAGAACCCTTACGTGAGTCCCAGGGGGAATGTTCTCTCAATTTGGTGATGGATTACAAAGAGCACGTGACTAGAGAAACTTTAAGAGTTGATTCTCAACACAAAGTGCATGATGTTTTTTGGTTTTTAGCTCAATCTCTTTCCAATTATTCTTAAAAGCTTCAAGTAGGTGCTAATATGTTTTATCACATCTCCAATATTGCTAACCTCATTTTTGTCAAGGAAGGCTATTCATTATCCTCCAGATATCTGGTAGTATAGTTTAAAACTCTTGAGTCTAAGAATCTGGAGGGTTTCCTATCAAAAACATAGAAATACTTCAAATAGTTGTGAATTTATGTCAAGTCATTAGGAAGGATCCACCTGATACCTAAAATTCCATCCTTATGGTTCTTCCTTTCAGTTAAAACATTGTTTATGAAGGACAACTGTTAAAATGCAAACAATATACCTGGCTGAGCTAATTTATTAATGTATTAGGTTGGTGCAAAAGTAATTGCACCATTATTTTCAGTTTTTTTTTTGTTTGTTTTTTGAGACGGAGTTTTCACTCTTGTTGCCCAGGCTGGAGTGAAATGGCACATTCTCAGCTCACTGCAGCCTCTGCCTCCCGGGTTCAAGCCATTCTTCTGCCTCAGCCTCCCAAGTAGCTGGGATTACAGGCATTCACCAATAACTCGGCTAATTTTTTTTTGTATTTTTAATAGAGATAGAGTTTCGCCATTTTGGCCAGGATGGTCTCAGTCTCTTGACCTTGTGATCCACCTGCCTCAGCCTCCCAAAATGCTGGGATTACAGGCGTGAGCCACTGCGCCTCTGGCCTGCACCATTATTTTCAATGGCCAAAGCACCAGTTACTTTTGCAACAACCTAATATTAGCAGTTGGTAAAATAAGTTGGCTAGATTTCTTTGTATGAGATGTAGAAATAGCACAGGCTCATGCGATGATACGATTTCAGCCCAGATCTTATTTCAGTGATGTCATGGGTAGCTGGAAGTCTGCCATGGTAGAATATTTACACCATGAAAATCTTTAACAGTACAAATCGGGGCTTCTGCTCGCCTCGCAACCTCCATTCCCCAAAAATACCAGCTTACCTGAGTATGGCCGGAATTAGGAAAGTAAAAGTTTTGGTTGGGCATTTTTATCATGAGAGTTGGGAACCCAGCCCAAGGTGCATAAAAAGATGCCCTGCTACTCTGGTCACAATGTGAGGGCATGAAAAGGAAGAGGCCTATGGAAGGAGGAGGGCCAGAAGAATAAGGGGAGCTGTAATGAGAAATTCATTGACTTCATGTCTTTAAGCTCAAATTCCAGGGAGATCCTGCAAAGCTTGGAATTGAGTTCGGTTGTAGATGTGGAAAAGTCCATTAGCGAATGGAATTGAATAGCTATCTTTACGGTTGCATGAAAATTTCCCTATTACTATAGTTGAAATGATCAATTCATTAGGGTTGGCTGCCTAATTTAAAGAGTGTGTAGCATAATTTTTAGTTTCAAAGCTGTAATATAAATACTACTTCCAGAAATATTTACTTGGGCGTCACAGGAGGTTTAATAATGCTGCATCAAAAAAAGGCACCATATCTGTGGCTATTTTATCATTTAAATAATTTTGGAAATGCATAAAAATGACAAGTACTTAAAAGAATAGACTTTTTATATATAACCATTAAGATAATTTTGTTGTAAATGAGGGAAATATTAACGATTTTTAAATTTGATTTTGCAGAGAGTATATAATATAGAGAAAAATGTTTCTGGAATGGCAATAAATTGGATAAATGAAGAAGTTATTTGGTCAAATCAACAGGAAGGAATCATTACAGTAACAGATATGAAAGGAAATAACTCCCATGTTCTTTTCAGTGCTTTAAAAGATCCTGCAAATATAGCAGTTGATCCAGTAGAAAGGTAAATTCTGCTATATTCAGACATTGAAATATGTTTACAAATATGGCAAAGATTGATAGAATTATAACATTTTAAATTCAAAGGAATCCTCTCACTGAGACCAAAGCCCTCTTTTGCAGTACAAAAGCACCATTTTCTATAGGACAGTTGCCTGCATTTCAACTGAGGCAGAATTCCTCCGTAAATATTCCTAATTATCATGATGTTCTGCTGTAGAGGCATAATTCTCCTTCTAACTTGAAATCACTTATAATGTCGCTAATAGGGCAGTGTATACTTGTTGAATACATTTTCATTCAAAATAGTCAAACTTGCCCTGTGCAAGAGCTGCTGAAATGTTGAGAGAGTTGGCCGTTTAAGGCACTATGTATTCATTTTTGTGTCCATGTAATGTGTTTGCCCTTAGGTTTCTATTTTGGTCTTCAGAGGTGGCTGGCAGCCTTCACAGAGCAGATCTCGATGGTGTGGAAGTGAAGGCTCTGTTAGAGACATCAGAGAAAATAACAGCTGTGTCATTGGATGTGCTTGATAAGCGGCTGTTTTGGATTCAGTGCAACAGAGAAGGAAGCAATTCTCTTATTTGTTCCTGTGATTATGATGGAGGTTCTGTACAGATGAGTAAACATCACACACAGTAAGTTTTACTCTTGTAAAATAAAATAATTATCATTTGAAGTCCATGAGAGAAATCAATTTTACTTTTGTCAACCAAACTCATATAGTGGGTTAGCCCATAGATTATGAAGCCAAAAGATTTAAGTTCCATCCCCAGATTTACCATGTTAGGTGAGTGACTTTGAGTAGGTTCTACAGCTTCTTTTATCCTCAGTTTTCTTTAATGTGAGGATAATCATAGTATCTGTCTCTTGGGATTATTGTGAAGGGAAAATAAACGAATACAAACAAAAATAAGAATATTTGGCAAATAATAGTTCTCACATGTTGATCATAGTTATTCTATTTTGAATTATTATGTTATATATTTTTATCTTTCAATGATTTGCTATCATGCCAGTTACTGACTTTCCAGGTTTGTGGTAAGAGGCAGAAATTAGTCATGTGAAATCGATGTCACTAGAAACCCACTCTTAGCCTGTTCCTATCCGCTTCCTCATTTTCATCACACTTATTGGATGACTAACAGAAGAATGAGAAAATGGACCTGGAGCTAGAAATTATAATTTATTAGCTCAGAGTATGATGACATGAATAAAACTTTAAACTTAATATACTTTTCTAAACCTGAATGAGAAACAATTGAAAAGGTAGGTGGTTGAAATTTACACAATAAATTGAAATGAAGTGAAACTTTAATAAGACAAGGAACAAATGTTCTGTTGTTCATTTTTCTTTTGTGGTTGCTTTTTAGGCACAATTTGTTTGCAATGTCCCTTTTTGGTGACCATATCTTCTATTCAACATGGAAAACAAAGACAATTTGGATAGCCAACAAACACACTGGAAAGGATATGGTTAAAATTAACCTCAATCCATCATTCGTACCGCCTGGTGAACTGAAAGTAGTGCATCCACTCACACAGCCCAAGGCAGAAGATGATGCTCAGAAGCCTGGTGAGTCATCATTGACCTGGAGCGGGGTCTGACACATAGTTCCCACCTATTCACCTGCTCAAGACAGACATTGAGGGATTATAGATGGAAAAAATATTCTTTTCTTCAATCCTCATATATTCTTAGTTATAACAGACCCCTGTAAGAAAAGAGAGATTAACAAGAGAAAAACAAATAGAAGGCCAGGCATGGTGGCTCACACCTGTAATCTCTGCACTTTGGAAGGCTAAGGTGGGAGGATTGCTTGAGGCCAGGAGTTTGAGACTAGCCTGGACAGCATAGCAAGACTCTGTCTCTACAAAAAAAGAAAAAAAAAAAAGAAAAACAAATAGAAATGCATTAACATGTACATTTTGTATACACATGGGAGACACCTGCGGAATGAGTAGCTCTCAAAGACGTGGCTTTAAATGCCAGCTTACATAATATCTTTAATAAAGAACAGTAAATTTTTAGAGAAGTGGCAAGACGGAGGAAAAGGACTTTGAGTTTCTATGAGCAGCAACTTGGGGGAAGGCAAATAAATGGCAGATAAAGGCTAGTTAATAAAGCTTGTTAATGTAGATACCTCTGCAGCCATTGCCAGGCCATAAGAATCTAAAGTTATCTTCAGCGGTTAACTTTTATTATCCCTGGTAGAGAGGGGGTACCTATTGCCTTTGTAAATCTATGTCTCACATTTAGAGAGAGAGAGAGAGAGAGAGAGAGAGAGAGAGAGAGCTTTTCTGCATCTATTTCTTTTTAATTGTTTGAAGCTCAACAATCCTTCCTATTTTGGAATACCATATTCTGGAGTCCTACAGGGCCATCTTTGAATTTTCCCACTGTCTCACCCCCAATTTCTAATCCAACACCAAATCCATTCCATTCTACCTTCTAAATACATTTCAAATGCCCACTTCTCTTCTCTACTGCCACCGCCATAGTCTAAACAGGCAGGCACTTTTTGCTTGGCCTGCTATAGTAGCCACTCAGCTGATGCTTCTGTTTTCTGAATCTGGTCCATTCACTCTCCTGCATAAAATCCTTCAAACGCTTTGCTTTGAACTTAGGTTGAAGTTCAGCATTTTACCAGTCTCATCAATGTTGGACCGACCTGCTCTAGTAGTCTCTGAATTTAGTGCAAGTCTTGCTGTAGCTCCTCAGGCATGCTAATCTCCTTCCTTTCTTTAGGATTTTGCAGTCACTCTTCCTTGGCTTAGACTTCTCTTCATTTCTGAACTTAAATGTTATGTCCTCAGATAGGCCTTCTCTGATAAGCCAATCAAAATAGGCCGCTTCACCTCTTACTTTTTTCACAGTACGCCCTTCGTTGAACTCATCATGAGGTGTAATTACATACTCATTTGCTTTCTTTTTGGGTTCTTTCTCCCACTTGATTATAAGTGCCATACAGGTAGGAGCCATGTCTGTTTTGTTTGTTTTTTTTAGCCACCATATATACAGTAGATAGTTATAAATAAATAAATTTTAAATGGTAAATGTTAGAAAAAAGTATGAATGATTGACTGAATCTAGTCACAGTCCCAAATTTCTACTTCTAAATGTAGGCTTCTCTGTTTAAATTCCTTAGCATGTAATTGTTTTTAAAAAGTTGTCATGCCTGTAATCCCAGCACTTTGGGAGGCCGAGGTGGACAGATCACTTGAGGTCAGGAGTTCAAGACCAGCCATGGTGAAATCCTGTGTCTACTAAAAATACAAAAATTAGCCAGGTGTGGTGGTGCATGCCTGTAGTCCCAGCTACCTGGGAGGCTGAGGCAGGAGGATCACTTGAACCCAGGAGGTGGAGGCTGCAGTGAGCCAAGATGGCACCACTGCACTCCAGCCTGGGTGACAGAATGAGACTCTGTCTCAAATAAAAAATAAAAAATAAAAAGTTGTCAGGCCTTTATGAAATACCACAGGGGGCCTACAGAAAGAAAAAGTTTTCAGACTTTTAAAAATTCGTTATAATCGTTAGGCTGCTCAATTTATGAGGCTGCCTTGTAAATGATGTGACACTAACATCTCACCTCTATATAAAATTATTTTCAAGAAAGTTTTAAAACATATTTAACGTTAGTCCTAAATAGCCCTCTAAAGTGCAGACACAGAGATAGAATTGTTTATATGTTCTACTTTTTTTTTTCGAGATGGAGTCTCGCTCTGTCACCTAGGCTGGAGTGCAATGGTGCAATCTCAGTTCACTGCAACCTCCACCTCCCGGGTTCAAATGATTCTCCTACCTCAGCCTTCTGAGTAGCTGGGATTACAGGCACCCACCACCACACCTGGCTAATTTTTGTATTTTTAGTAGAGATGGGGTTTTGCCAGGCTGGTCTTGCACTCATGACCTCAGGTGATCTGCCTGCCTCCGCCTCCCAAAGTGCTGGGGTTAGTGGCATGAGCCACTGAGCCCAGCCTATATCTTCTACATTCTACCTGTTGCATGCCACTAGGGTTTGGTTTAGCTTGGAAAATGTTAAGAACTGTAGGTCCCTGGTACAAGTAGCAAATAACTGTGTTCCTACCTGCCCTAGGCATAGCTCCTGAAGAGAGCTGAGGCTGAACAGAAGGACAAGCATGAGGTTGAGGCAGGGAGTCTAGAGTCAAGGCTAAACTGATGTTATCATCTCTTATACCCTCAGGCAGGTAACTAACAGTGATAATGCTTTCTATGTGGTTTCTTTAAAAACTTAGCTGGAAATTACAATTAAACTTCTGTATTGACTATGCTTTCAATGCAAGTAGTAAGGAGCTACAAAGAATAAAATAAATTCCAAGAGATGAAGTATTTATTCAGATGTTATAAGTGATTTATTTGAATTCACAAAGCAAGAGTTGCAGGACGCAGTTCATCTGTGGGTTGTAGCACCACGTTAAATAGCAACAAGCTAGTGGCCATGCTATAAAATAGATGGGTGAACCCATAATGGTAGTGTAGATAGTCTACACAGAAAGGTGGTGAATCCGATACATTGCCATCTACCTTCCATTTCAGCTCAAGCTGTCTTCAGAGACAACTCATTGTACGAGTGGTGATGACTCACAACAAAATCATAACCACCAACCATCATGAATAAGTATTTACTGAGTTCCATTCATAATAGTTAGAGATATGGCTGCCATCATCACCACCCTCTCTTACATTTACATGTAACCTCAGAATTTTCAAAGTGTTTTCATGGGCTTTAGTTTATTGGTTTTTCACAGCAATGTTGTAAGACAGGAAGGGTAGGGATAATTGTACTCATTTTGTAATTGAGAAACCTGAAGAAATAGAGCAGCTTTTCTGTGATTACACAGCTAGTTGAGGATGAATGTGGGGGAAAATTTCCTATCATCAGTCTCTCAGTTTAGTGTTCTTTCTACCATAAATATATTCTCTCTTCAGAGCCCCTCACTACTCAGGCTCTGTGACAGGGAGTTCAAATATGATAACTGAAAGCATGAATTTCAGAAGAAAATTTACCATGATTCACTAAAGAGCAGCCCCAAACAAGGTGGCAAATAATAGAATTTGATTGGATTGGAAAGCCTCTGCCAGCTGCAGAGCCACAGACAAACTTGGAACCTGGAAGACAATTGGCAATGGAGATTGTCTCCAGTTACTGACTAAGATGTGCTTCACACATACTCCAAGTGCGAAGGACTTTTGATTTCAAGGGCACTGTTACTTTGGCCATCATTGATTAGGTATAAAATGTTTTAGTGTCTTAGAAAGCAGGAATTCTTTTCCTGTGATGTAGGGTCTATGGATCTCTTGATTTCATGTGTTAGATGAAAATATGCAATGTTCCACCTAGGGAGATGGTATATAAAATTTATCAGGTTTTTGATGTGTCTGACATCCTTCAGATTTATTTTTCAGATGACATCTGGTTCTGTTGCCTGGGCTGGAGTGCAGTGGCACTATCTCAGTTCACTTCAACCTCTATCTCCCAGCCTCAAGCAATCCTCTTGCCTCAGCCTCCTGAGTAGCTGGGATTACAGGCATGCATCATCACGCCTGGCTAATTTTTTTATATTTTTGGTAGAGCGAGGTTTCACCATATTGCCCAGGCTGGTCTCAAACTCCTGAGCTCAAGCGATCTGCCTGCCTCAGCCTCCCAAAGTGCTGGGATTACAGGCGTGAGCCACCGTGCCCAGCCCATCCGTCATATTTAAGGACATGCTTCTCTAGAGACTGGCTAGTTCCTCCTGGATATTATGCCCTAATTGCAGCTCCTCTGGTGATCTGGAAAGTAGTACTTTGGTTTACAAAGCATTTAGTAGTGAAGCTACTTCAGTGAAGAAATAACAGAAAAATCATAAACTGGTTGATATGATTTTTGTTATAAAATATAAATATTTATACAAATATGAGTATCAGTAAGCTTACTTCTTACAAAATGTCTAAACTATCATTTATTGAAGCATGTTCTACAAAACTCTAGTTCAATGGGATTTAATGAAGTTACTTAGGGCAAAAAACCTTTCAGAGCCAAGTGATTTAGAGACGCTGTGTTCAATAAAGTTGAATGAGTTTTTTCTCAAGTGAAATTTCTCAGAACCATTCATACGGTTTTGTGCATCATTACTCTCTAAAGGTGACACAACCCATGGCATTTTTCTGTTTTATTTCCCATGCAGCTGCCCATAGGCAGCTTGAATCTATTATTTGTAGCTCAGACCTCTTTTTTGGTTTTTTTGAGCTCTAGACAAAATTTTTTTTTTTTTTAAAAAAGGTCTCAGGCATAAGGAGTGTCAAGTTGCAAATATTGGCTGCAGAGTTAAGCTACAGAGAAAATTGATTTAAAACATGGGAATTTATTCATAGTATACAAAAAGAGCAGCCCTGGTGAAGACTGTCTGGCAAAGGCAAGGGAGGGCCTTACAAAGGCAAAACTTCACGCAGAAGATTGATTTGTTGGTTTGAACAAGTCCTTGACTTGTAGATTCAGGTTGTCTGGTTCTGGAGGAGTTTCATGCTGCAGATATCTGAGCCCCAAATCAAAGTAATAGAGCCACAGTTTCACCATCAGGCTGTTTTTTGATGATCTGACCAGTTTCCTCAAGAGCAGTTGCCCTGGTCCTTCTTCTGGGCCATGCCTTCTAAGCTCAGGGCCCTGCAGTGGGCACATAAAATGTATGTGTTTGGGCTCAGTAAAAATATCCTTATCAAGGCCCTTATAATTGTCTGTCTTGTAAGCATGTCTACTTGGATTTCTTGCAAGTGTTTCAGGCTCAGAGAAAATAACTGACCTACCAAATTTCACCTCCCCCCTCCCCAGCTCCTCTCCCACTAGTGTAATCAACTCAGTGAGTGGCATCACTTTCCACCCCTTCTCCCAAAGCAGAAACCTAGGAGTTGCCTGTTCCTTCCTTTTTCTCACTCCCGTTCCGCGAAATCAATCTCTGCGTCCTAACAATTCTACCCCTTACGATCTAACCACTGTGCCCTTCCTTTAGGGTTCTCTCTCCGGTATCCTCCTGACTAGTATCCCTGTCTCCATTTTCTCTGCTGCAGGGAGCATAATCCCTCAAAAAAGAGGGCCCAGTCATGTTACTCTTTGATGAAAATCTGCTGACAATTCCTAATCATTAGTAATTAATGTGTAGTCCCTTCTTCAGGCTCACCAAGGCTTCTGCTTATTTCTCAGCTTCTTCTCTCACCCTTGCTTGTATTACATTCTGTGTGGCAGCCATCCTCAAAGTTGTACTTTCCTTTCACGAGGCACACTTATGCTCTCCTCCAGCCTGGTCCACATGCTTGGGAACTTTCCTTCTCCTTCCCTTCACTGCCTGTCTCTCCTCATCCTCTGAGAAGCGGCTCCAACATGACTTCCTTCAGGAACACCTTCCTTGATCCACTGTGAGCCTAAGTTAGCTGTTCCAGAGAATGTGTTCTCAGGGAATGTGTTCTCAGAGAATGTCTTCAATCATGTGACACTTAACCATGCTTCGCTGTAGTTGTCTGTCTTTCTATATTCCTTAGTCCTTGGAGGACAGAGAATGTAACTCTCCATTGCATTCCCAATGCCTAAAGGACTTTAATAAACGAGTTGAAAAAACAAGTGAGACAGGCATGGCGGCTCACATCTGTAATCCCAGCACCTTGGGAAGCCACAGCGGGTGGATCACTTGAGATCAGGAGTCTGAGGCCAGCCTGGCCAACATGGTGAAACCCCATCTCCACTAAAAGAAAAACATACAAAAATCAGCTGGGTGTGGTGGTATATACCTGTAATCCAAGCTATTTGGGAGGCTGAGGCAGAAGAATCACTTGAACTCAGGGGGCAGAGGTTGCAGTGAGCTGAGACTGGGCCACTGCATCCAGCCTGGGCAACAGAGCCAGACTCCGTCTCAAACCCCACACCTGCCAAAAAA
>NW_016107332.1:3638630-3663993 GCF_001604975.1 Cebus imitator
TTAGTAGAGAAGGGGTTTCACCATGTTGACCAGGATGGTCTCGATCTCTTGACCTCGTGATCCACCCGCCTCGGCCTCCCACAGTGCTGGGATTACAGGCTTGAGCCACCGCGCCTGGCCTTACACTATTATCTTAATCTCAGAAATAGTGTGGGAACATTTTTGTACACATGTTAATGACAATTATTTCAAAATAAGTTCAACTTCTGGGGATTTTACAACTAGTTTACTGCTCTTAGATATGTTGTAAAAGGTCCAAATATTTTTGCTTTCTTCTGTATTCTTTAAATGTAGATTTCAGTTTTAAGCTCATAAGAGAGCTTCAAAAGCAAATTCTTTGGGAAATGAAGGTAATTTATTACCAGCACTGTGTAAAATACTTTACATTCATTTCATGCACAAAAAGATGGCTGAATTTAATTCTGTGAGTTCATGAAGGATAATTGTCTCCACCTGGAAATGTACTTCTTTCTGGAAGCAATTAGTATAGCTAAAATTGCCAAGGTGGGGATCTGATTCATTTTGATTATTTTGTTGCTGTAGTGTCTACTATACAATTTTGGTTATTTGGAAACCCCTGTAAAAGAATCATCACGGAAAGATGAATGTTTAGTTCATGTAATTTTAAATTATTAGTTTAAGCACATAAAATTCTGTTATTCTTCATGGAAATATTAGTAAAATATGGATTGCTATATTTTCTTAACATCATTTATAGTTACTGACATTTTCGTAGTGACTAGAGTCACATTTACAAGGATAAATGCCATTACAGCCAGCATAGGACTGCTTTGGGGCAAAGCTGAGTTCGCCCTGACACCAAATGGCTGCCATTTGAAATGTCTTTTAAATATTTGAAATTGCTCTTTATGATTTTTATGTTTTCTTTCTTGCTGCTGGTTCTCACATCTTGCAGGTTTTCGCATGCCTGGCTGTGGCTTCTGTTTATTTTCTAACCTGAGGCTTTTTCTTGCCACTTGCTTGTTGAGGAAACCAAGTCATCAGTCCTATAGAATTTTCCACTGTCTGGATTTTGCAGATTATATCCCCATGTGTCATTTGACATCTTTGTCTAGCTTCCTTGTTACCTATAAACTGATAGTTTAGTCTTAGAAATCTGATCAGAATCAGATTTTGTTTGCAAGAATGCTTTATGGGTGGCACTGCAGGGGATTCTGTAAGCTCCCCCGTTGTACCACGTTAAAGGCACATAGGGCTGGTTCTTATTCTTCTTCATGATGTTCAAAATTAATTAGCATTTTAGAAGTCACCAGCCTGGTCCGGCAACTGCAAGTTTCCCATCAGCTTTTTGCTTAATGATTTTAGAAGCTACTGGTTATCATTGCCTGGACCTATTTTTTTTACTAGACATTCAAGGCAATTACATTCTAATAATTTATGCATATATTAGCTGAGATTCTCATACAAAAAAAGAACCTTTCCAAATCAGATATATGATTATCCTAAAGAGGAGGAGCTTTTATAGGAAAGGTAAAATTCAGTGTTTGGTCCTGTTTCTTAATTTACCTGTTTTCAAAATAAAGAGTTAGTGTCCTAACCCTCCAGGATCCTCCAAAGATCACTTTTTCTTTAAGCATCACTATAAAGTCATGGATTTAAAAAAATAATTGACATGTTTTTATTCATTGTAATTATTACCATTTTCATACTCAGATTGTACCATTTTTTCTCTGGAAGGAGCTCTGACGTGGGTTTTCTAGTCCGTGTGGGAAATTACCTGCTGTCTCCCAGCCATTGACACCGGCAGTCTGGAATGCAAGGTTAAGGTTACATCTGGGCTCAGTAAGAAAGAACACTGGACTCACGTAGCCACTTCTGTCATTGGTGAATGTGGGTGGGGTGCAGTGGTGACAGTGGGAGCGGAGGCATACACACCTTGTCTTTTTAAAATGTATTTTTAATGATGGATACATCATAGTTGTACATATCATACCTTGTATTTTCCATCTTCCTGCTATGGGCAGCCAAATCGCCAGAAATGAGAATACAATAAGAAAAAACTCAATGGGCTGGAAGCGCTCTTCTAAGAGTTAAAAGCATTATTATTTTTCTATTATTTTTGAGACAGAGTCTTGCTCTGTCACCCAGGCTGGAGTGCAGTGGCATGATCTCAGCTCACTGCAGCCTCTGCCTCCTAGGTTCAAGCACTTCTCATGTCTCAGCCTCCCGAGTAGCTGGGACTACAGGTGCCCACCACCATGCCTGGCTAATTTTTGTATTTTTAGTAGAGATGGGATTTCACTATGTTGGCCAGGCTGGTCTTGAACTCGTGGCCTCAGGTAGTCTACCCACCTTGGCCTCCTAAAGTGCTGGGATTACAGGTGTGAACCACTGCACCTGGCCAGAAGCATTTTTAAAGTGCTTTAAGTTTGTTGATTTGTTTGCTTTTTGATTCCTAAAAGGGTACAGATGGATATGATACTAAGTGGCTGAATTCTAGCTAGGTCATTTTTTTCTTTTTGTACTGTAATTAGGAATTCCAATAACATAGAATGGCCATTCTGGTATTTTCTTCCTTGTACTTATATTAACTGACAAGAATAAACTTCTATACTGTTCAGTTTGAGAAGTTTTTTGAGGAAGGTGAGGCAGTCGTTTATTGAGAACTCATTAATGATGAAGACAATAACAAATGAAGCAAAAATATAACTAGGATTTTATAGACATTTCATAAAACTAACATGTTTTATGTGCATGTTTATACAAATGCGTAAACACACACACATAGAATTGTACATATGTGGTAAAAAGAGAGGAGCTGGAGTCAAAGGGCTTGGAATAGAGTCCCAGTTCTACACTCTATTTTCTTTGTGATCCTTAACAAGGCACTGTTTCCTAATCTGTAAAATGGAAGATGATACTTGCTCTGCATAGCTCAAGGGCTTGTTATGAAAATGAAATGTGATAAATATAAATACTTTACAAAGTATTATTCAAAATTTTTGTTATGTGCTAAATACTAGGGATGCCAAATATTTATTTATGACTTTAGAATGACCAAAATTAATGGGTTTGAATGGAAGAGACTAGAAAGGCTTTGTTGATGAGGTGAGTCTTTTTTTTTGAGACAGAGGCTCGTTCTGTCACCCAGGCTAGAGTGCAGTGGTGTAATCTTGGCTCACTGCAACCTCCACCTCCCGAGTTCAAACAATTCTCCTGCCTCAGCCTCCCGAGTAGCTGGGACTACAGGCACAAGCCACCATGCCCAGCTAATTTTTGTATTTTTAGTAGAGATGGGGTTTCACCATGTTTGCTAGGATGGTCTCGATCTCTTGACCTTGTGATCTGCCTGCCTCGGACTCCCAAAGTGCTGGGATTACAGGCGTGAGCACCCAGCCAGTGAGCCTTTTTTTTTTTTTTTTTTTTTTTTTTAAGACAGAGTCATGCTCTGTGGCCCAGGCTAGAGTGCAGTGGCACAGTCTCGGCTCACTGCAAGCTCCGCCTCCCGGGTTCAAGCAATTCTCCTGCCTCAGCCTCCCGAGTAGCTGGGACTCATGGAATTTGAGGTAGACAAAGAGGTGATTAGTGGAAAAAAGCAGGAAAGGGAATCTCAAGTGCCTTGTTTCAGAACTGGGCCAGGGTAAAATCTATCGATTACTTGATGATAGTAAAGCTCATGAGTGCCTGTGTGCTAGCCAGCCAGTTACTGCAGGTGCAGTTGGTGGTGGACATTAAACTCCATGATTAGGAGCTTTAATTGATCTCAGAGGTCATTAAGCCTCCTTGCTCAGCTCTGAGAAGGAGTGTTATCTGAGGTCAGCAGCAGCAGTCTCAGTGCTGGCTTTGGCCTATTTTGAAGCTAAAGAACAGCAGAAGATTAAGGAGATTAAAGAAAATATAACCTTCAATCCTCTGTGTTTTGCCACTACCTAAAATGACCCTTTAAAGTATTTAGTATCTGAATTCAGGTCACATCATCAGCACAACTAGGCAGAGGAGAATAGTGATTTCTTTACTGCCTATGTTCATTATTGAAGAGTGATGTATATTAATAAGCATCACTAAAACCATCAGCAGCATGGCATAGTGGAAAAAGCACTAGGCTAGCATCTTGTGACAATCTGTTTGAGTTGTAGCTCTAAGGTTGGTTAGAACTTCAAGGAAAAAACAAATAGGGAGTTAGATTGCAGGTGACATGGTCACAGGGATTTTTCGTGGTTGTATTCTAGATGTTTACTGGATGCCTATGTTGTAAAAGGCAGCATGCTAGGTGTTACTGGGACTATAAACATGAGTAGGACACATGCCTTGTCGTCAGAAGTTTATCAAGGGAAAAAGATGCATATACATAATTGTTGTGCTGGCAATGGTGATGATCATCAGAACAGACACAAATCCAGGGAAGATGTAGTAGAAAGACATGGGGAAAAAGAAAATATGTATTGGATCTAGAAGAACAAAGCATTGTCTATACCCGAGACAATAGTTGTTTGCTTCATTAGACAGTTTGCTTTTCTGTTACCAGACTATAAGCAGTAATTAAGGTTTGATAATCTTTAGATGTATAAACTCAGAAGAATTTATCACAAACATTTAATTTGGTTTATAACTATAGAATTTTTTTAAAAGAGGGATCTCAGTGAATATCTATTTCAACTAGTTTATTTCATGAATTAGGAAACTTAGGTCAAAGAGAAAGTGATGTGCTGTAAAAGGAAGAACCAAGACAAAACTCAGTTTTCCTGATTCGTAATCCAGTGATCATCTAGCATGCTGAGTTTGGAAAGATTTTTATGAGGCAAAGGAAAGATTTTTATAAGAAGCAAAATCTTTCAGCTTTTTTTGTTACCTCAAGAAAGTGGTAGTATTTCAGTGCTATTGAAAGGCCAACTCACGCTGGGCACCGTGGCTCATGCCTGTAATCCCAGAACTTTGGGAGGCCAAGGTGGGGTGGATCACGTGAGGTCAGAAGCTCAAGACCAGCCTGACCAACATGGTGAAACCCTGTCTCTACTAAAAATACAAAAAGTTAGCCAGGCATGGTGGCGGGAGCCTGTAGTCTCAGCTACTCAGGAGGCTGAGGCAGGAGAATCACTTGAACCCAGGAAGCAGAGGTTGCAGTGAGCCGAGATTATGCCATTGCACTCCAGCCTGGGGGGAAAAAAAAAAGGCCAACTCAAACCTTTCTGGATTTTTGTTGTTGCTAACTTGTAAAGTTCATAAAAATAAAAGTTAAACATATTACTCCTTCTTAAAAAGACATTTAAAGTGGATGAATTTTCTCCAATATTTGCAAGTTTCTAATTTTAGTCATTCACTTTTAAAATTTAGGCCATTTATGTTTTAATTTTGATTAAAATTTTGATAGCTTAAGTGAAGCATATGGAACATGAAAAATAATGTGATTATACATGTATAATTGGATAAAAACCATAGGAAAGAAATAAAACTTTTGGAATCAATTATCCACAAGACCATTCAAGATAAATCTTAATTGATTTGGCAGGTAATACTGCAATGGTATTGAGAGTTGACAAGACTTATTTTGCATTTAATTCTGTCAAGAGATTTGAAAAAACAGGTTTAAAATAACTAAGGAAGTAACACAGACTAGCTAAAAGTAATTGCTTGTAACTAAGATGAAGGTGTAATGCTTCATTAGTACATTAGGCCAGTGTTTCTCAAAGTGTGGTGTGAAGCAGCCTCCTGACATCATAATCACTCCTGATTCTGTAAAAATGCAGATTCCTGAGCCTTTGATTGACAAAATCAGAGTCTCTGGAGGGTGGCATACTTGATATACACTAGGGACATTTTCAAGGGGGCAAGAATATGTTTCTACTGAATCTTACTGTTATTGGTCATGTCTGGTGATGTTAAATAAAATTTATGGAAGACAGCTGATTTGGACTGAGCTCCTGCAATAGATCACAACAGACCAAACCAAAATGAAGTTGTGCATGCTAAAATTCCACATCACCGAACCAAAACTAACTTGTTTATCTGATTCTCTAAGGGATCAGGAGAGAGATGATAGCCAAATCCCCAAATAGGTCAGTTTTAACTGGTACGATAAGGAAATCCCATCTGGTTTAACCTTTATGAGGAAAGTAACCTGAAGTAAACTGATGTTATCCAATCCATTATTTGTATCATGCTGTTTCCTTGTTCTCACTCAAGCTATATCACAAAATTGACTATGCTGCCACACCCAGTATAGCATCTGTCTATTTTTAGGTAAGATGTTGCCCAATTCATTGATCCCAAATAAAAGTCAATTTGATCATTGAATTAAATTTGTTGCAATTTTATCTTTACAGATTTGAAATAGAAGGAAATGGGTATAGACAGCAGAGACTTCTTTATTAGTAGATAACAGATCTGAGAAACCAAACCTACATGGAGAACAGTCTCAGGCCCTCTGCCTGCTTCGCACAGGCTCTTGCTGATTTGTTTCCTGTGTCTTTCCCAGCAATGCTGGTGTTCTTAGCAGCCCTTTCCTCAGGCCCTCAGCTCTTCCCATGATACATCAGCTCTAGCTGATTTTAACAATGCCATGGCTTCAGAATCCACGACCCCAATAGTTTTCCTTGGCCTTCACCTCTCGCCAGACCTCTGACCTCTGTATCTACCTGCATTCTAGGTAACTGCCCTCTCACTCAAGCTTACCCCTGTATTTCCCATGGTATTTTACAATGGTCCTGTTGTTTCTAAAATGGGCAAAAAATAAGGTGCGAAAGAGACAAACATCTCATTAACATTTTGGAAAGAGATGTAGAGTTGTCCCTCAGTATCCATGGGGGATTGGTATCCCCCAAGATACCTAAATCTGCAGATGCTCAAGTCCCTGATATAAAACGTTGTATTTACATATAACCTAGGCTCACCTTCCCATATACTCTAAATCATCTCTAAATTACTTGTAATACCTAATACAAAGCTTACATCACTTCATTTCTGTGAATTCAACATAGTATTTGGCATGTGGCAAATTCATGTTTTGCTTTTTGGAACTTTGCTTTGTGGAATTTTTTTCTCAAGTATTTTCAGTCCTGGGTTGGTTGAATCCACAGATATGGAGGGCCAACTGTAGGCGTCACTAGTTTGGCCCTTGATTCTGGCTCGAAAATTGGTGGTACCAAATTGACCACTTGTTCAATATAGCTAGTTAATTCAACTCACTGAGCAGATTTCACTGTTTACTATGGGATATTTGGAACACATGGGATGCTGGCAGCAATAACTTTAGAAATTTGAGGATCAGAGATATGGCAATGGTGTATATTAAGTCTGAAAAATATTCATTAAATAATGATATTAAAAACAGCTAAGTAGCATACATATCTAACATATAAATATGACACTTAAAAGGTATTCTTGGCCAGGCGTGGTGGCTCACGCGGTGGCTCACTTTGGGAGGCTGAGGGGGGCAGATCACTTGAGGTCAGGAGTTCTAGACCAGCCTGGCCAACATGGTGAAACCCTGTTTCTACTAAAATTACAAAAATTAGCCAGTTGTGGTGGTGTGCACCTGTAATCCTAGCTACTTGGGAGGCTGAGGTAGGAGAATAGCTTGAACACAGGAAGCTGAGGTTGTAGTGAGCCAAGATTGTGCCACTGTAGTCCAACCTGCGTGACAGAGGGAGACACTGTTTCAAAAAAAAAAAAGCATTCTTAGATTTGAATCTTTTTAAATATTTTAAACAGATATTTCATTTTCAGAATTTGTGGGGTTTTTTTTTGTGATAAAAGTAAATTAGAATGAAAAAGCTAGTAAGTAGTGTTTAGTATTCACAACCTAAGAAATGACATCTCCAGCTAATCAGGACGCCCAATCCTGAGAGCTGTTGGAGAAGTAATACAATTGGAGAAAAAAGTGGGCTTTGGGATGCTGTGGAATCTGGGCTCTGGCTAAATTTGCCTCCCTGAGAGATACCCCTACAGTTGTTGCAGGGAAATAAGATCTCTTAAGAACCAGGAAGAGATTTAGCAGTGTCCTCTGTCAAAACACGGCCCCACTCCAAATAAACCATCTTCTCTTTTAGAGCAGAAACTTTGCAAATCGAGGAAAGGAAACTGCAGCAGCACCGTGTGTGGGCAAGACCCCCAGTCCCACTTGTGCACATGTACAGAGGGATACATCTTAAGCCGAGACCGGAAGTACTGTGAAGGTAATGACTGGAAGTACTGTGAAGGTAATGGAAGAGTCGCTGCTTGAGTGGAGGAATGCCTAGCTGAGCCAGCAGCTTGTCTTCAGTGGGCCAGCCAGAGCCTCAGTTGGAAACCAACTTCAAGTCCATGCTGCCCCTCTCCGACACAACCCCTGAAGACTATTTTTTATTTATTTTTTCTTGTTTGTAAAGCCTTTATAATACTTTCTTTTTTTTTTTAAAGGTATTCTTTTTTTTTTAATTTTATTTATTTAATTAATTAATTTATTTATTTTTATTTATTTATTTATTTTTTTGAGACGGAGTTTCGCTCTTGTTACCCAGGCTGGAGTGCAATGGTGCGATCTCGGCTCACTGCAACCTCCGCCTCCTGGGTTCAGGCAATTCTCCTGCCTCAGCCTCCTGAGTAGCTGGGACTACAGGCACGCGCCACCATGCCCAGCTAATTTTTTGTAGTTTTAGTAGAGACGGGGTTTCACCATGTTGACCAGGATGGTCTCGATCTCTTGACCTCGTGATCCACCCGCCTCGGCCTCCCAAAGTGCTGGGATTACAGGCTTGAGCCACCGCGCCCGGCAGCCTTTATAATACTTTCATATCTTCTTTATATCTTGTGTTTCTAGATCAAACACTCTGAGAAGATGCTTAGGGATTGATATAAGTCAAGGATTCTCTAAGTGGATTCTACCCACCTCTGTGTTTGTGTGCAAAATTTCAGTACATGTACATTTTTAGGAGAGTGGTTTCATAGTGATCATAGATTCTCAAAGAATATGTGACTCTTATCTTATCCCATGAAGATCTAGTAGGAAGCTTGGGAAACTGAACCAGGCTGGTCGTCTAGGGATCCTCCTGTTTTGAGATTCTGGACCAAGTGCAATGAACCCAGGAGAAATACTATGTCTTTTTTCCTGGAAGGTGTAGTAGTGCAGTGATGAAAGGGATACAATGACTGCAGCACTCATCCAGTGGAATTAGTTGGGGTGAGACCTCAGGTAAATCTAGCATCTGCCTGATAATTATAACTCCCTCTGGACCAATGGATGGAAGCCATGGCATAGAGAGAGTGAGCTGGAAGGCTGGGGCTTCAGCCAGAATAAAACTGCTGGAGAAGGTTTCCACATTTAGGGGAAGGGCTCCAGTCAGTCTTGAAGGGTGAAGAGCACAACAAGAAATGTCCTAAGCTGGGGCCGGGCACGGTGTCTCATGCCTGTAATCCCAGAACTTTGGGAGGCTGAGGTGAGTGGATCACTTGAGGTCAGGAGTTCAAGACCAGCCTGACCAACATGGTGAAACCCTGTCTCTACTAAAAATACGAAAATTAGCTGGGCATGGTGGCATGTACCTGCTATCCCAGCTACTCAGGAAGCTGAGGCAGGAGAAACACTTGAACCTGGGAGGCAGAGGTTGCAGTGAGCCAAGATTGCACCACTGCTTTCCAGCCTGGGTGACAGAGTGAGACTCCATCTCAAAACATAAAAAAGAAAAAGAAAAAAGAAATGTCATGAGCTTGAAAAGAGCTTTCAAGAGTCCCTAACTTAAATGGCATGCTATATCTTTTCAAGGGAAATACTACTACCTTTTTTTCCAAGGGTAATTCTAAATTCTAATGAAAATCTGTATTTGAAACTATAAGCTGGGCCAGACATGGTGACTCACGCTTGTAATCGTAGCGCTTTTGGAGGCTGAGGCAAGATCACTTGAGTCCAGGAGTTTGAGATCAGCCTGAGCAACATAGCAAAACCCCATCTCTACAAAAAAACACAAAAATTAGCTGAGTGTTGTGGTGCAACAGCTGAGTAGTAGTCCCAGCTACTCAGGAGGCTGAAGTGGGAGGATCGTTCAAGCTCAGGAAGCAGAGGCTGCAGTGAGCCAAGATCCTGCCATAGCACTCTAGCCTGGGCACAGAGCCAGACTCTGTCTCAGGAATAACAAAATGCATAAAATGTGACAGATTAGAAATGGCTTTTATCATCATTTCATTGACTTCTTTTGCCCTTTGCTAGAGTATGGAAAACATCTTGCTGAGATCAATTACAGCATATACAAATATGAGATACCCTACATTGTGATGACTTGTTAGAGATAGCACAATTTATTTTCAAAAAGTAACCATTTGAATGTATTTTGCTGTTGTCATTGTGCAGATGTTAATGAATGTGCCTTTTGGAATCATGGCTGTACTCTTGGGTGTAAAAACACCCCTGGATCCTATTACTGCACATGCCCTGTAGGATTTGTTCTGCTTCCTGATGGGAAACGATGTCATCGTAAGTCATAGCAACCAGTATTTATTGCATTATTTTTCTTCATTTTTAATATGTTTCTAAGGTGGCTATGATCTGGGTTGGTGATCTTTAATCAGAATTACCTTGGAGTTTTATTTTGTTTGGCTTTTTAAAACATGGACAACTGCCAGACTGGGCACCATGGTGAGACCCCATCTCTGCTAAAAATATTTAAAAAAATTAGCCAGCCATGTTGGTCCATACTTGTGGTCCCAGCTACTCAGGAAGCTGAGGCAGAAGGATTGCTTGAACCTGGGAGGTGGAGGCAGTGAGCTGAGATAAAGCCACTGCACTTCAGCCTGGGTGATGGAGTGAGAGTCTGTCTCAAAAAACAAAACAAAAAAAACCCATGGATGACTGGACTCTACCCCAGACCTATCAATCAAAATCTCTAGGGTTGGGAAACAAATCATCTGTCATCTATCTATTATTGATATTTTCCTGTTTCTTTGTCTGTATTACCTTATATTTCACTGTCTATCTCTTTTAATTTTTAAAAATAACTATTGGGTACTATATTTCATTGTATATCACTAAAGGATAGGCATGTAAAAAACATAATCACAGTACTAAAATACTTAACTGTAATTTCTTACTATCATTTAATGTCTAGTGAATTTTCAGGTATAACCACAATACCGTGATCATACATTAAAAAATTAAGGCTAGGCATGCTGGTTCACACCTGTAATCCCAAAACTTTGGGAGGTCAAGGCAGGAGGATCACCTGGCAATATTAGCAATACTGTATTAGCAACTAATTGCAATAATTTTTTACTAACCTGATTTAACGCTAATCTTGACCTTGTTCTTTATTAATTAGAACTTGTTTCCTGTCCAAGCAATGTGTCCAAATGCAGCCATGACTGTGTTCTGACATCAGAAGGTCCTTTATGTTTCTGTCCCGAAGGCTCAGTGCTTGAGAGAGATGGGAAAACGTGTAGCGGTGAGTTTATTTGCTTTATTTACCTTTATTTGAAAACATACATTTGCTCAGGGACATCTAAAAATTGATCTTATTGTCAAAGGAGAATCGTTTTTCCAATATTGAACACTGAAAGATATTGATACAACACATTAATATAGATTTAAATTGAGTTTTTTGTTTTTGTTTTTGTTTAGACAGCATAGCGTAGTGATTATGAGCAAGGGCTTTGAGGCCTGGCAGTCCTGAGGTAGCATTACTAGTTACTAGCAGTTTTGGTTTTGGTCTAGTTACTTGTCCTCTCTTGGTCTCTGTTCCTTCAACTCTGTAGATATTGATACTCGCCTCCTCGATTAAATGAGGCTTCGGATGCAGAGTGCTTAGTCTGTTCCTCGCACCTAATAAACACCTCTCTACTTTTATCTTCGTAGAGACTTAAGTATATAGATAACTGGATGTAACTCAGAATTAGCAGAAGAGTTGTGTGTGACTTTCTGATTTTTAATAAAGAGAGCAAATAAAGTCGAGCAGCTAAAAATGTGAGAGAGAAAATATTACTCACTAGAAAGAGTTAGACCAGCTGCCAAACTCATCCAATGAATTATTTGTTCTAGCCAGCTGCCAGTGCACTTGTTCTTGAACTCACTGGTAGAATAAAAGGACAAGGGTCATTGGAATGTGCAGATATCCACGACGTTGGGTTACAGGGAAGGAGGGTACTGTGACATTTAGATTTTAATTTCAGAAAAATAACCTTGATTGCAGCCATACGAATGATTGTGAAAATATTTTTAAAAATTAACATATGGGCCAGGCGCTGTTACTCACACCTGTAATCCTAGCACTTTGGGAGGCTGAGGCGGGTGAATCACCTGAGGTCAGGAGTTTGAGACCAGCCTGGCCAACATGGCAAAACCCTGTCTCTACTAAAAATACAAAAATTAGCCTGGCATAGTGGCGGACGCCTGTAATTCCAGCTACTCAGGGAAGCTGAGGCAGAAGAATTGCTTGAACCCAGGAGGCAGAGGTTGCAGTGAGCCAAGATTGCACCATTGCATTCCAGCCTGGGTGAAAGAGCAAAACTCCATCCCAAAAGAAAAAAAAATCTATGTATGGTTGAATCACCCCATCCTTTGATGAAAATTGATTATATTTTGGATGACATAGCACCATTACCAAGCAATTGTTTTTGTAGGTTGTTCCTCACCTGACAATGGTGGATGTAGCCAGCTCTGCATTCCTCTAAGCCCAGTATCCTGGGAATGTGATTGCTTTCCTGGGTATGACCTACAGCTGGACAAAAAAAGCTGTGCAGCTTCAGGTTAGTGCTCTGGTTATCTGGAACTGTGTCCTTGAAAAAAAAATTCATGAAAACCTTTCGTTTAGAAAGATGGCAAGTAAATTGCTTTTGGTTTCTGGCTAGAAAGTATGATTTTGTATTTTTGAAATGGAAAAAAGGCAAATACATTGTAAATATCAGTAATATGAGTAATAACAATATAACTAGTAATCATGCATTTAAAGAATATTTCTATTCTTAATTAGCATCCAGAAAGGTTTGCCATATCAGATAGGAAAATCGTGATAAGAATAGTCTTAAAACGCTTTATAGTTAAGAGATATTTAATAAGTATTTGTTGATTGATTTTTTATCTCTCCAGTGAATATAATCACAACACTTTGACAAACTCTGTCTTTTTTATATCAAAATTTAATATAAATTTGTATGCTTCAGCTCCTTTTTTTGTCTTCTGATATTACATCTCTTGCACCCTTCAACAGCCATGGAAATTCTAGATTTATACCAAATTGATTTAATATCTCCTGAAGGCTTATTATGTTTTTGATATATAATGCTCATAATGCTATAACATAATGATGATTCTGTATACCTTGCCCTAGTGAGACCCCAATACTGTTAACTTCTCAGGGCCTTCATTAATATAGCATAATCTAAATTCTTAAAATTATCAAGGGTCTTGCTATTAACCCAAATCATCATGCCTACCGTTAAGAAGTGTCCAGGCCAGAGAAAGTTATTTATTCAGACATGAACGTATATAATCTACTACTATTAGTCTTTCAGTATGTATGAAACAAGAAGATATATAACCCTAAGACTTACATTACTTAGCTATGGTGTTGGTTATTTAATGCTGGCTCTTTCTATAAGTAATTCACTCTTTTTTTTTTTTTTTTTTTTAAAGAAAAAGAGGTTTAATAGGCTTACATGGCTGGGGAGTCCTCACAATTATGGCAGAAGGTGAAAGGCACATCTTACATGGTGGCAGGCAAGAGAGAGAATGAGAACCATGCAAAAGGGGTTTCCCCTATAAAACCATCAGATCTCATGAGACTTATTCACTACTCCGAGAACAGTATGGGGGGTACTTCCCCCATGATTGAATTATCTCTTACCAGATCCCTCCCATAACACGTGGGAATTATAAGCAAACACCTGGAGAGGGAAGAAGCTAGAGATGAAATTCTGGCAATATGTCACCTGGAAGAGGACATCTTCTTGCCTCTCTTCACCTATACCATACTAGAGGGAAATTAAAGAAAACAAGCACTGTAGAAATTGAGGCAAAAGGTACAATGAAAGGGAAGAGTCAGAGATGCCTCTTAGTTTCTAAGGCACATTTTAAATGCAGCCATATTTGAACTTTGGTTAACAGGACCACAACCATTTTTGCTGTTTGCCAATTCTCAAGATATTCGACAAATGCATTTTGATGGAACAGACTATGGAACTCTGCTCATCCAGCAGATGGGAATGGTTTATGCCCTAGATCATGACCCTGTGGAAAATAAGGTATGGTTTTGTTGCTTGAACAGATGTGGACATGTTGCTGCTCATAATGATTTCATTCTTTCTTATGAGCAGTATTCCATTGTATATATATATATATATGACACATTTTAAAAATCCACTTATCCATTGATGGACACTTAGACTGATTCCATGACTTTCCTATTATGAATAGTGCTGTGATAAACATACAAGTGCAAGTGTCTTTTTGATATAATACTTTCTTTTCCATTGGGTAGATACCCAGTAGTGGGATTGCTGGATTAAAAAGTGGTTCTGTTTTTAGCTCTTGAGAAATCTCCATGTTTTTCCCATAGAGGTTTACAACTTTACATTCCCACCTACAATGTATAAGAGTTGTTTTTTTCTCTGCATCCTTGCCCACATCTGTTGTTTTTTGACTTTTTAATAATAGCCATTCTGATGGGTGTAAGATGCTATCTCATTGTGGTTTTCATTTTCATTTCTCTGATGACTAGTGATATTAAGCATTTTTTAAATATTTATTGGCCACTTGTATGTCTTCTTTTGAAAAATGTCTGGTTGTGTCCTTTGCCCACTTTTTAATGTGGTTGTTTTATTCTTTGTGAGTTGTTTGAGTTCCTTATAGATTCTGGATGCTAGCCCTTTCTGAACTGCCTTGTTTGCAAATATTTTCTCTTATACTGTAGGTTATCTGTTTACTCTGTTGATATTTCTTTTGCTGTGCAGAAGGTTTTTAGTTTAATTGATTCCCATTTGTCTATTTTTGTTTTTGTTGCATTTCCTTTTGAGGACTTAGTCATGAATTCTTTGCCTAGGCAAATGTCCAGAAGAGTTTCTCTTAGGTTTTCTTCTAGGATTTTTATAGTTTCATGTCTTACACTAAGTGTTTAATCCATCTTGAGTTAATTTTTTTATATGGTGACAGATAGGAGTCTAGTTTCTTTCTACTGTTTATGGTGCTCCAATTTCCCCAGAACAATTTACTGAATAAGATATGCTTTCCCCAGTGTATTTTTTTTTGTGTGTGAACTTTGTCAAAGATCAGTTGGTTGTAGGTATGTGGCTTTACATCTGGGTTCTCTATTCCATTCCATTGGTCTATGTGTCTTGTTTCTATACTAGTACCATGCTGTTTGGGTTACTGTGGCCTTATAGTATAAAAGTCAGGTAGTATGGTGCCTCCAGTTTTATTCTTTTTGCTTAGGATTTTTTGTGCTCTTCAGGCTTATTTTTGGTTCCATATGAATTTTAGGGTTGTTTTTTCTAATTATGTGAAGAATGCTGTTGGTAATTTGATAAGAATTGCATTGTATCTGTATATTGCTTTGGGTCATTTTTAAACAGTCTTATGGAAATTCTTGTTCCTGTGTGATAGGCTGCATACTAGACTGAAAAAGAACTGAACTGGTAAGATATTCTATTGAACAAGATGGATGAATTAAAATGAAATTACAGTCATGTATCACTAATGACAGGTGTGTCATCAGTCAATTTCGTCATTGTGCAAACATCACAGAGTGCAATTACACAAACCTAGATGGTGTAAGCTACACTCACCTAGGCTATATGGGGTAGGTTATTGCTCCTAGGCTACAAACCTGTGTGGATGTTACTACGCTGAATACTGTTGCAATGAAGTCACACAATAGTAAATATCTGTGTACCTAAACATATAAAATGTACAGTAAAAAAATATGGTATAAGTGATATTTTTAAATGATACACCTTTATAGGAGACTTACCATGAATGAAGCTTGCAGAACTGGAAGTTGCTCTGGATGAGTCAGTAAGTGAGTGGTGAATTAATGTGAAGACTTAGGACATTACTGTACATTGCTATAGATAAACACTGAACATTTAGGCTACACTAAACTTATAAAAAAAATAAAGTAATTGCACTATGACATTGTGAATGCTACAACATCACTAGGTGACAGAAATTTTTTAGTTCTATTATCATCTTACAGAATCACCATAGTATATGCAGTTCAGTGTCAACCAAAATGTCATTACCTGGCATCTGATTGTATAGAAGATTAGAGACTAAAGAAACTTTAGCAAATACCTATTCTAACTTCCTCATTTTTACAGTTGAGAAAATTGAGGTTAAAGAATTTATCCAAAGCAATCAGGCAAATAAGCGACAAAACTGGGAACCAGTTTTGACCTGCAGCGACTGTCTCTTGACTTGCAGTGAAGTGGGATGCTATGGACTGAAGCCAGCTTGTAGCCCTCATTAATTGCAAATCATTGCTCCCTTTCAGAAGCCACTATAGTTCACGCTTGATGTCTAAGTCATTGACCAATGATCAAGGGTTAATAAATTACCAATAGCAATAGCAATATGTGCCAGATACATGGCTAAGGAGATAGCTATATCTCTGTCTGTCTGATGAACCTGGTATTATTATCCTCATTTTACCAATGAGGAAACTACGATTCTGAGACATTGAGTAACTTGCTTAAGGTTACACATATCTGGGAAGCAGCCTAGTTTGAGTTTATTTGCAGGTCTGCCTATCTCTAAAGTCAAGCTCTTAACAGATACACTGTACAACTTAAAGACTATCATCATTTGTATACATTCCACGTTAGTTCAAAAAAAAATCAGAAATGTCTGCGTCCTCTTTTGTAGATATACTTTGCCCATACAGCCCTGAAGTGGATAGAGAGAGCTAACATGGATGGTTCCCAGCGAGAAAGGCTCATTGAGGAAACAGTAGATGTCCCAGAAGGTCTTGCTGTGGACTGGATTGGCCGTAGATTCTATTGGACAGACAGAGGGTATGTTTTCTGCTTCAGTTTTTAGCTACGTGGGATGGGAGTGATGGGATAGGTAATACTATTGGCTTCATCTCCACTTTGAACACAGAAAAATGTTGCTGGGCACTTGGCTGGGACTGGAGAAAAGAGGCCACCATTGCTGTCCACATTGCTTCCACTTCCTCCTTTCATCAAGATTTCATCTGTGTGCATGGGAGGATTTTGAAGACTAAGAAAAGTAGCCTGAGTCAGGAACAGAAAACCAAACGCTGCATGTTCTCACTCATAAGTGGGAGTTGAACAATGAGAACACATGGACGTAGGGAAGGGATCATCACACACCAGGGCCTGTTGGGGATTGGGGGCAAGGGGAGGGATAGCATTAAGAGAAGTACCTAATGTAGATGACGGGTGGATGGGTGCAGCAAACCACCATGGCACATTTATACCTACGTAACAAACCTGCACATTCTGTACATGTATCCCAGAACTTTAATAATAATAATAATAAGAAGAAGAAGAAGAAGTAGCCTGTGTTTTGGCCATTCAGGCTGTTGTTATCAGGGAAACCCAAAACCTGTCTGAATATAATCAATAAGCATTCTCTGAGCATCTGCTATGGATATAAGTCTTTCTCCTAAGTCACATGGGAGCTATATAGGAGCCTAAGATGTACTCCATCTTTTTAGCCAGCTCTTCATTTAGCTGGGGAGATAAGGTATATTTCCCCAGCAAAAAATATTAATATAAATTCTTGGTCTAAATAGCAGTTCAAGAAATGTCATAAGGCCTCACATAAATAATTGCCAAATGACTGGTGTACATTCTCAGAGGGAGCCACCATGGAATGAACTTTGGCATGCAAGTGACAAATCTTGGACTAGAATGTTGCCTAGGGAGTTTACATGCCTGTTAAACAAGCATGAAGGAGGGAGGAGAACTGCAGCTGGAGTTGTGAGGAAAGCGCGTGAGATAAGAGGAATGCTCTGTTTCCCTGCAGTGGGAAACAACAGAACCAGAGTGCACTTGTGAAACCCCACTCTCAGAGCTGCAGGAAGGGCTACTGTACTTGGTGTGTATGTGGTCTGCGTGAACCTCAGAACTAAATGGCAGGAAGCAGGAAGGAAGTGGCTGTATCCCTTATGTGTGCTAATGAGAGCCCACTTCCTCACAGAACTGCGAGAGAAGCTGCTAACCACAGGTCTTTCACAGAATAATATTAGAGCTGCAGCGTGCACTAGAATATATTCTGAGTAACTGAAAGCCAGAAAGTGAAACGGTGGCCATCCTTAACATCTTGTGCCAATGCAGCCAAGTAAAGAGGAGAATTAGGGTTTCACCTGTGTGAAATCAGCAATTCTAATGCAGAAGGAGAAGTCCCAGGGAATGGGTTTCTATGCTTGGGGGTAGGTGGTTTTTTTAAATTTTTTTGAGACAGAGTCTCACACTGTGGTCCAGGCTGGAGTGCAGTGGCGTGATCTCAGCTCTCTGCAACCTCTGCCTCCCTGGTTCAAGCGATTCTCCTGCCTTAGCCTCCTGAGGAGCTGGGATTACAGGCACCCACTACCACGCCCAGCTAATTTTTTATATTTTTAGTAGAGACCAGATTTCACCTTGTTAACCAGGATGGTCTCGATCTCCTGACCTTGTGATCCACCTGACTCGGCCTCCCAAAGTGCTAGGATTACAGGTGTGAGCTACTGTGCCCACCCAGGGGTAGGTGTTTTATGTCCCAGAATATCTCTTTTAATCAGGATATGAATAATTCCACACAGGTAAAACCTATATGGGAAGCAGGTTTTAAAAAATCAACCAGATGTATGATGTGGTTATCAGTTAATCAATAATATGGCCCTTTTACATCCAAGGTGAGCATATTTTCTTTCATTCATTCATTTGTTCATCTAATTATACCTTCATTTCTTTGTTATTTGAGGGTTTATTTACTGAATAACTGCAATGCACCAGACACTGTGCTTTATATCCATGACACTATGAAATCCCCAAAGTTAAGTTTTGTTATCTCCAATTTAAAGATTAAGAAAATTGATAATTGGAGAGGTAAAATAACTTTCCCAAGGTCAGGCAGTCAACAAGTACCATGGGGATCTGTAATTGATAATTGAAGAGGTAAAATAACTTTCCCAAGGTCAGGCGGTCAACAAGTACCACGTGGATCTGTAATTGGAACCCAAGGATGGCCATTTGCAAAGCGTGTGCTCTTAATCGTCACAGAGACGTACCACCACCCCAAACCAGCGTGGATTTAACATGTGCTTGACTCAGAGTCATGTGACAAATTAAATCAACTTCAGTTGTAATAATTATAAAAATTATAATAATGACCTCCTCTGTGTTGAACCTAGTTAAAAGAATATTTTAAATGGCAGCTGTGTATAATAACAGAGCTGTACATGGTTGTTCTCGTAAGGGTAAACGATGATCAAGATGACAGATGTCAACCACTCTCAGGCCCTCTAAGGATGCCAAGTCTTCTCATATTTCCCCACATTCACAAGGCACCTCTAATTTTAACAGTGTTTGATTAGTAGCACCGTGGTACCGACTGCAGAGGCAATGCCTTTGGGAGATAGACAGGCACCACTGTTTCCTGGAGAATCAGACCCCAAATTCCCCAGTTCATTGTCTTCAGTAATAACAAGCCCTTCTTAAGTCCTCCTGGCTATAAAGGCAGCTGCTAAAAGAAAACCTTTAATTTGTCAGGAAATGAGAGGTTTATGGTTTGAAAACCTTGATATTACCTAGAAATTGGACTTAAATACCTGAAATTCCAATCTCATAATATTAGATCACATGGTAACTCTTAGCCAATCAAAAGAGCCAAACTGGGATGCTTGCAGTTCATTTTGGCATAGGAAAAGACAGATTCAAATTGACATCTAACTGTCGGAAGGAAGCAAATTGATAATTCCAATGGTAATGCTGTTATTTAGTATCAAGGAATACTGATTCCTAAGGTCAATTGCCCAGTAAAGAATCAAGAGGGTAAAAATATAAGCTATGTTTGCTCATTTTTTTTGAGGTAACAAAAGCTAATATAAGGTAAAAAATCACTCTTCTAGGGTTTTTGATGGACACCTGTTACCCTAGAAGGGGGGTGAGTTTTTCTCTTGGAGGATCTCAGTGGCATTGGGACGATTAGATAATGGATTGACAGACAAGGACACACCACTAGATTAAAGGTGATGCTTGAACTCCCATGAACCCAAATGTCCCTGCTGGTCTTTGCTTTCTCATTTCCAACACTGGAGTTTGAGGTTTGCTCTCTAGCTGAATCAAATAGGAGTAAATTATTAGGTGAATGCCTTGGGAGAGCTTTAAAAGTAAATTCCAGCAATCCTGCCTTGAGACAGCTCCACAGTCAGGAGCGTACGTAGTTCTCAAGTCCCATCACCTAACTCCTGCCTGAAACAGAATTTAGAAATGATGTCTCTCATCTCTAAGATGATTAGAGATCATCATGAGATCAGAACTGACAGTTTCATCTCCCCTGGTCACAAGCAAGTGGCCTCAGAATTTCTTCCCTCCCACCAAGGGAAGAGGCCCAGCGACAGTTGTGTCTGAGAACAGAACTTAACACATTAAGTTCAAAAATATCTTCCACCTGGCAGTATCCTTCCTATGACCACTTCATCCGGGAGAAAAATTATCTTTTTAAAGTGGCACTGGAGTAGAAATTGTTTCAAATTCTCCACTGCCTTTAGCTGGTAGTTTGCAAAGTGTTCCAGACCCAGCATAGGCACTGAGTGAGTTTTACCTTCACCTCTCTTCTGTGTACTGTCTGAGAGAGGCATATAGAGCCCTGTTCCCTTCACAGTGCCTGCAAAATAGAGTTGGTGAGCCAGCCACTGGAGAAGGTCTCCTTAGCATCCTGTAAAACCGAGAGCAGGGAGTGGTACTACTCTGTGTTTCTAGGCAGGCTTGTTTCATGCAGACATTGCCCTCAAGAGCAAGGTGAGGGACCTTTAACAGATGTTTATTGAATGAATTAAAGGTGGTTATATTTTCTAGTTTGAAGTAGGGAAACAGGGAAAGCAGGCAGTACATGGGGGAAGGGAGGCTCTTCTTAGCCCTATTTATATCCCCTCTGTCTGTGGTCCCATCTGCTCCTAGCAGCAGCTCCTCAGCCCTTGTTTGCTCCTGAAGGGGGCAGGGATGCTATAGAGTTGTGTTTAGCATTTGAATCCAGCCAGTTTTATCTTATCACCATCATCTCCTGCCTGCCCTGCTCTTTTCACACTAAAGTCACAGCAAACTTTCTAACATGCAAGTATGACTGCCCCATATTCTTTAGGTCCAGCACTTTAGAACTTCATACATGCACATTTCCTTGCTTAGGGTACTCTTTGCATCCCCACTCACCTTTGCCTGGCTGCCTGCTTCTCATCCTCCTTTGTTATTATCTCCAGGAATCCTTCTCTGCTTGGCTGGGCTACCCACCCTGCCACCCTCCCAGAGTCTTCCAATTATATTCTTTACATGCTTCTTCTCAGCGTGGTCTTTCATGTGCTGTGTTATAATCCCCTCTCCCTCTTTCCCCTCTTACCTTCCCCTACCTCCTCCTCCTTCCCTTTCCCACCACCTTTTCTTCCCCTCCCCATCCACCTAACCCTTTCTCTTCCCCACCCACCTCTGCCTCCCTCTCTGTCTGTTCCCGTTGAACTGTGAGCTCCATAAGGACAGAGACGGGATTTTATTTACTATTGTATCTCCAATGCTTAGACCAATCCCTGGCACACAGTAGGTGCTCAATAAATATTTGACAAATAAATAGAAAAATCAGGAAATAAGAATTTTATACCCTGCCAGATTCCATTGGGTTCTTTTTTAATGTAAAGGTTAGCAAGAAATATTTCAGTACAATTGGCCTTCTTTATCTGCAGGCTCCACGTCTGAGGATTCAACCAACCTTGGATCAAAATTATTCAAAAATTAAGTTAAAAATAAGAATACATCCATAAAAATAATGCAAAAAAACCTAATAACTTATAACAGTTATTTACATGGAATTTACATTTTATTTGGTATTATAAGTAATCTAGAGATGATTTAAAGCATACAGAGGAATGTACATAGATTGTATCTGAATACTGTGCCGTTTTATATTAGGGAATTTAGCATCTTCAGAGAGTTCTGGTACCAATCCTCTACAGATGCCAAGGGACAATTGTATACCCATTTGTCTTCGCATTAAATGAAAGAAAATTAAAGCCAATGTAAATCTCCATGTATTGTCCTTCTGCTGGCTTGTCTCCCCCCTCTTCATGATCCTACGAGGCTAACAGTCTCTTTGCTTCTGGCCTCCATTGGTTTCAGCAGGAGATTGGAGGTCATAAAGAGAATGTCCTCACCCAGCCACCCACACAATCCCCTTTTATCTTATCCTGTCATTGTGCATTTTCAATACCTGCAATAAATATTGGGATACTAATTAAAAGTATTTAAAAATATAATATTTGTGGGCTTATTGCAGCTCCTTTGTTTGTGGGTGGTGGGGAGGGAGAGAAAGAGTAATAGAGAGGGAGAGAGAGACAGAGATTGGAGCTGGTTTAGAATGCCTATCTTTGCATTTCAGAAAGAGGAAAAAGGAGTATTTTTGTTTGAAAAGTAAATTTATTTTAACAAACTCCCTTATTGTGCACATACTTTAGGAAATCTCTGATCGGAAGGAGTGATTTAAATGGAAAACATCCCGAAATAATAATTAAGGAGAACATCTCTCAACCACGAGGAATTGCTGTTCATCCAATGGCCAAGTAGGTATTTGTAAAAATAAGGCACTGCTCTACAGAGGTCACGTGACAGTTCATGGTTGCTATGCTAGTGTGCAAAACCACAGACCAAGAAAATCCCTGCAATTTTTTCAAATCTTCAGAAATGATATGGCTAGCATGAATTCCTGTCCTTTTAATGTCTCGATTTTCTACTCTTGTATAATAATGTTATTGTTTATAGGCTCTTTTAAGTAAATTCGATTTCTTTTTGAAAGAAAAATACGTTGTAATTCATTTACTGACTAGACTGAATCATCTATATTCTTTAAAAATCTGCACTTGTTTGCTGAACAGAAAAGGATATTTGGATTGTATGACATATGAGTTTTATTTAGAAAAATCATAACTTCAAATGAGAGGTCATTCCTAGATTTTAGATGACAGAAAATTGAAATTGTGAAAGGTTAGAAGACTATGCTGTTAGTTGTGAATTAGTGACAAATTTTTATTTAGAAATTAAAGGACAATAAAGGATTTCTTCTTAGTTGTTAAAAAAAAGATAAAAACCAACCCTATTTTATTTACGCTGGAAATTTCGCAATGATTGATGGGTGATAATATATTGATAGTAGCTGATCATTGATTTGGAGCCAGCCAAATGATTAAAACTGTGAGAATGTAACCATTTCTAAACAGGCCAATGAAAAGATATGAACCATATTGACTTCAAAAAATATGTGCCAAACACATGATTTATGAAAGTTAAAATTAACTGAGTTAATAGAGTACATTGCATAAAACTGGATAACAGATAATTATGACCTTTCCTTTATGTTATAGTTTTACAAATCCAGTGAATTTTACATACACATAACAGAAGAACAGGCTAGCAAGATTTCATTGCCTTTTTGCAGTACAAAATGCGAATTCAAGAATATTTTACTTAAAAACACTTTTAATTGGTCATATACTGCAATTTTTAAACTAATTTCTTTTTTATCTGATGATCTGAGCCTTAATTCAACATTTCTTTTCAAAGATGCTTTACACAGACAAGTTAATTGTTCTGCTTTTGAAAATTATTTGTCCAACACACAGTGCTGTCTCTTCTTCTGTATTCCTTAGTGTGCCACTTTAGCATATTATGAAGTAATTTACATTGATATTTTCAAAGATGAAAGAACAGAATAATGTCTTTTGTGCAGATATTATTTGTTGTGTGCTTTCTTGATTAAAGGAGATTATTCTGGACTGATACAGGGATTAATCCACGAATTGAAAGTTCTTCCCTCCAAGGCCTTGGCCGACTGGTTTTAGCCAGCTCTGATCTAATCTGGCCCAGTGGAATAACGATAGACTTCTTAACTGACAAGTTGTACTGGTGCGATGCCAAGCAGTCTGTGATTGAAATGGCCAACCTGGATGGTTCAAAACGCCGAAGACTTACCCAGAACGATGTAGGTGAGGCTTTGGGATGGGTGATATCTTCATCTTGACTGAGTGTTTATGAGTGTTAAATACAAAATATGTTTACACACACACACATCCACACACACACCCCACACTTAGCTATCTGGGTGAATATGGAATAGAGGCAGACTTCTCCAGGGAATCATGAGCTGCAAGGCTTACCTTAATGTTGGAATATCGGGTAAAAAATAGTGTTGTATAATCATTTCTCTTTCCAAGAAGTCCCAAAATCAGAATGAAAATATTAAAATTTTCTAAACTCCTTTAGGAATAAGAACTTGGTTCAGCTGTTTTCATTTCTTATGTTTTAGAAAATGTGGTTCACAACAGTGTTAATGTAGGCACTTTTAGACATGCATGAATATCAGTTGATAACGTGTGCAAAGATTAATATAGTTTCCTCCCCTATTTTCAGATTTTACATGGGGTATATTTTCATAAATATCTTTAAAACATTGTAGCTTATGCCAACTGTTAAAAGAACTATAAAATGGCCATGAGATTATATAAACAGTGGGAAATTGATTTCGCTCCAGGAAGGTACAAAGACAGTATTTGAACTGGGCCTTGTGGTAAATAGATGATAGCAAAAGATTATAAGGCTGCAAAATTGGTCTTTGCATGATAGTACTCCCAGGATGTGTTGACTAAACTTAATCCTGAATTTAGTGGAGGGACATTGAATGTTCTTGCACATAAAATGTGTGTGTCGAGATTGGTGTATTTGGAGAGCTGGTTAGGTAAAGTATAGGAGTTTGATTGGAATTTGGAGGGAAGGAGGTCTATAGTGGTTGCCCAGGCAACAATTAGTAATGGCCTGAGATTGAACATTGTCATTTAAAAGTGGAATGAAGGACTATGATATTAAAAATTATTGTGGATAAAAATTAAGAGTATTTTGTAACATTGCATATAGGAAATGAGAGTCAGGGAAGTGTGGAAGATGCTTTGGAGAGTTAGAAACTGATTGGGGAGATGAACAAAGTGGTCTGTTTCATTTAGGAAGAAGCTAACAAACGAATAACCTGTCTAACACATCTATTTTACTCATTTTCTTTGGCTAAAGATAAGTATAATTTAAAATTTTGGGGGCCAGGCATGGTGGCTCACGCCTGTAATCCCAGCACTTTGGGAGGCCGAGGCAGGCAGATCACGAGGTCAAGAGATTGAGACCATCCTGGCCAACATGGTGAAACCCTGTCTCTACTAAAAATACAAAAAAATTAGCTGGGTGTGGTGGCGCACACCTGTAG
>NW_016107332.1:3664180-3681381 GCF_001604975.1 Cebus imitator
ATTAAAAAAAAAAAATTAAAATTTTATGTATAAGATTCTCTAAAAATTAAAGATATACTTCACAATAAATGATATGCTTATGTACAACCTTAGACTTTATCATCCATTTACTTCAGGGGTATTTTTTGAGATATTATAGGAACTGGAGATACACTGGAGACTAAAACAAATATGATTTCTGTAAAGCCAAGGAATCTAGTGCAGAATACATACATTATTTAAAAAATAAAAACAAACAAAAAAAACCATCATCCAGGCTGGGCATAGTGGCTCACACCTGTAATCCCAGCACTTTGGGAGGCCAAGGCAGGAGGATCACTAGAACCCAAAAGTTTGAGTCCAACCTGGCCAACATGGCAAAACCCTGTCTCTACTAAAAATACAAACATTAGCTGGGCATGGTGGCAAGCACCTGTAATCCCTCTGCTACCCAGGAGGCAGAGGTGAGAAAATCACTTGAGCCTGGGAGGTTGAGGCTGTAGTGATCCGTGATCACGCAGCTGCACTCCAGTCTGGGTGACAGAGTGAGACCCTCTCTCAAAAAAACAAAAAACAAAATATACATCATCCAAATAAATATAAAATTGTAGCTTTGACATAAAAGGTAGAAAGGAATTTGAAAATTTCTGACCAGAATGTGAGGACACCATATTCTAAACCAAAAAGCATAGCAGATACTTTGTGAATCATTTATATTGCTACTATATGACTAATCCAATTGACTATTGAAGGCCATTATCAAATAATTTTATATTAAATTATGTAAGTAATATTCTCATCATTACAGTGCCATCTATTGGTATATATGTGGTAGCTTCCCAACTGACAGTTCAGGATTTCTAACAGTGGATGTTATGTGCTCTTAGCACAAAAATGATAACTGAAGTAATGCATTTGTTAGTTGGCTAGATTCAGCCATTCCACAATGTGTGTGTGTATGTATATATATATATATATATATATATATATTTAAAACATCATGTTGTACATGATAAAAACGTATTATCTGTCTATTAAAAATGTATTTTAAGAGGTTTATGGTCTTCTTAATTTAAAATACAATTAGTTGTGGCTCTTCTGTAAACAAAAAATAGGAAAGATTACGTCTAGTGTGGGGTGTTTGTTGAAACACTATAGCTAATTCTAACATGTGCTTCAACATGGATGAATTCCTGAGGATACTGTGCCAAGTGAAATAAGCTAGTCACAAAAAGACACGTACTGTACAATTCCAATTATTTGAGGTATCTAGAGTAGCTAAATTCATAGAAAAAAAAAGTAGAATGGTGGTTTCCAGGGATGAGGGAGAGGAAATGAGAAGTGGTTTAATGGACATAGAGTTTCAGTTTTGCAAGATGAAAAAATTCTAGAGATTGGCTGTACAACAATGTGTGAATGTACTTAACACTACTGAACTTAGAAATGGCTGAGATGGTAAGTTTTCTGTTATGCTTTTTCACCGTGATAAAAAAGCACTATAGCTATTTTTAAAATTCCCTTGCTGTACTTAAGGCTTTAATTTGGGACCAAGGACTAGAGACTAAAATGAATCTTAATGACCTCGGTCAACAATGGTAAGCGGAGACTCATTGTAACCAGGACAAGTTATTTGAGTTTGCCACCAGTAGGGGAAGACATTCATTCCAATCTGTCAAACGTTTACAAAAAGAGTGGCCTGTGGGAATGTGAGCAGCCTTGATTAAAACATCCAACTTGAGCTTCTTTAGCTTTAGTCTCTAACCACTTGAGAGAGAACATTAAAACATTCCCTTGTGTGTTCGATACTTGCATGCCTTCTCAGAGCAGTTTCAGTGGCACGGAGAGGTAGCTGATGGAGGTAGCTCAGAAGGATGCCCTCTTACTGTCAGTAGGAGCCATGAAAATGGAGGCAGCAGATAATAAGTGATTCTTTCAAAAACTTGGCTAAAAAGGGAAGGAAAGAGACCAAGAGGAGCTAGAGGGGTCACAGGGATAAGGAGATGAAGATGGGAGAGAGGATATTAGAAGGAATGAAGCTAGTGGAATGAAGAGAGTGGAGATGTAAGAGAAAGAGGTGGTTGTTGAGGAATCTAGGCCCTAGAGAAGGCAGGAAGGGTGACCTCAGGGGCATAGGTCAATATTAAATAAGGAGAGAGGAAAGGAGGTGGGGCACTAATGCAGACAAATGTGTTGGTGGAGATGGGAACATAGAGAGACTCTTATACAACTACCTCACATTTTGAAAAATCCTTATGACAACCTGTGAATTCGACCTACCGCTTATTACTGCTGCTCAAAAGAATGAGAACCTAAGGCAAAGAGTGGTAAGATAAGTTACTCAAGTTCAGTCTATAAGTAGTGACAGATGTACTAAACAAATAAAATTCCACCTTTGCCTCCTTCTTGGTGCTAGGAAGACAATCGGCCCACATTCTCCCACTCTGCAAATGTTGGGTGATAATAGGCTTTGCTGGGACCCCATACCACTGGGCGCCCATTCTAAAGCGAGGTTCCTTCCTCACGTGGGCTCTCCGTGAGGCAGGTATAAGTCAGTGGCTCGCTCATAATTTGCTGAGTAGCTAAAGAGTTGATTTAATGAAGGAATGGTGTGTAAATTTCAAGCCTTGTCCTTTCCACAGTCATTGCAAAGACAAAGAAGGTGTATTTAACAAATTTGAATTGTTTCCAGGTCACCCGTTTGCTGTAGCCGTGTTTCAGGATTATGTGTGGTTCTCAGACTGGGCTATGCCATCAGTAATAAGAGTAAACAAGAGGACTGGCAAAGATAGAGTACGTCTCCGAGGCAGCATGTTGAAGCCCTCATCACTGGTTGTGATTCATCCACTGGCAAAACCAGGTATACACTGGAGATGTTACACCATCTTTCCTTGGCAGGAATCTGCAACTATTTTAATGGTTTGATGTCATGCAGTTGGGGTGGGGGTGGAGGGGATTTTGTAATTTTCACTAACTGCGTAGATGTTAAGATTTTCTAGGATTTAGGTTTAAGACAATATGGTAGTTTGGTCATTGGGGCTTTATCCCTTCAATTTCATCTCTTTTCTTGAACAACTCTTACTTACCTGCTACATTTCAAAGAGCCTTGGGTTAAAGGCACTAAGGGAAGGCAATTTAGACACGGACAGTGGACACTTGGACCTTCCCATACCCCTGAGGGTGCCAGTGAGTGGGTGTCAGCCAGGAGTGAGCCAATGAAAAAGGCATCTCGCATTTTATAGTAGCTCTTCTTTCTGAATTGCTCTTTGTCAGTTTGACTAGATGATGAATCAGGAAATACAAATCACATTTGACTAAAGAGCCTCTTGAACAAAAGTACTGGCTATACTCAGTACTCATAAGGTAATAACATTTTGGCTTTATCTTAGAATCAGTGGCTTCTTGGGGGAACTCTTCTGAAATAACTATTGATACACCCTCTGTTTAGATCCACTGCGTTTCTCTCCCTAAAAGCTGTAGCTTCCGAAAAGCAAGCTGTAGACTTGGATTCATAGCATCCTTTTCATCTCCAGACTCACCTGTGAATTTGCCTCTTCTCTACTAGGAGCAGATCCCTGCTTATATCAAAATGGAGGCTGTGAACATATTTGCAAAGAGAGGCTTGGAGCTGCTTGGTGTTGGTGTCGTGAAGGTTTTGTGAAAGCCCCAGATGGGAAAATGTGTCTGGCTCTAGATGGCCATCAGCTGTTGGCAGGTAATATGTTAAATTATGTATCAAATTATCTAACTTCGGTGCAGGAATACAGCTGTACATCCATCCCTGTGCTTTCACTGATTTTTAATATTTTGGATGTTAAAAGCTTTCCTGTTTTTAGGAATGCTAAGAATTTGTTTGTTTATTTGTTATACTCTGTTGAGTTTTGACTTCCTTATTACAGGCACAATTCAATTGACCTCTAGCGATAAAAGTCTTAAGTTCCAAGCCTTCCACCTCCTCATCTATAGTGGAATGGGTCCCAGACTTGGAACTAAGTGTCAAAATGGTATCACCTCACAAAAATGTTTAGAGATATTTTGTTTAGAAGTTTTATGTCCTCAATTTTAGAGGTAGTAGTGTATGATCTCCCTATCACATGACAAGGCTTAATAGGAAAAGCAAAGTCCTTTATAGAAAATAACTTCAAGATATCAAATAAATGTGGGAAATCCAGCCTGAGAAGGCTTGTGATGTGCTTTTTTTACAAAGTAGATATGACTCTGAGGAAAAGGAAGAGTGAGCCAAGTGTGACGTGTACCCAGTAGCACCGAGTTGCCTCCCTTGAACGTGCAACCAAACAATCTGGGCATCTTTGGATTCATCCCTTGATATCTTTCTACCAGAAATATACTAAAGATAATTTACATTTTATTAATTTTTTTAAAAGTTATATTTATCTGGTAAGTGTGGTATAAATATAAGTAAAGTGACAGATTGATGAAAAATAAATAAATCTAGCCACAGACCTGAACTGGATACTTTGGATTTTCAGAATTTTCTATTAATTGTTGCCTTAGTTCAACAGTTCTCAAACCTCTTGGTTTCAGGATCCCTTTACAAAAATTATTGAGAATCTCAAAGAGTTTTTATGTATATCTGTCAATATTTATGATCTGAAAATTTACAACACAATTGAGAAATCTATTGACATTACAACAATAAATGTACCTATTAATATATATTTTATAAAAGTAAACGAAATAAGTACATTTTCCAAGTCAAAAAATATGTATCGAGAAGAGTGACACTGTTTTACATTGATAACTCTAATGTCTGTCTTACAGAGGGTAGCTGGATTCTCGTGTCTACATCTATGTTAAATCTGTCATGTGTCATCTTGGTTGAAGTCTATGAACACAGACATAGAGTTGGAAAAGGGCTATTACAATAGCATTTTGAGGTGTCTTTTTCGGATATAGACGGTAGCTTCCTAAAGCTTAGTTGCAATGTGGAATCTGACATTGGCAACAGTTATTGCCAGCTGTGTTCCTTGCTTGAGGTGACAGGCTCACTTCATTCGTTTTTAAGGAAAAGTGGATGTTTGCTATGTACCCAAGTCTTAATAGCACAATTTTCCTTTTTTTTAAGTAAAATAAGGGGCTATGAAAAAAGACGTCAGTTTCAGCTCACAATTCAAAAATTGCTTGTGTTTTTCCTCTAGATAACCATCATAACTTCAGTATGCACTGAAAGAATTTATATGTATTTCTTATTTTATTACCGAGAATGTTAAAAAGCTGTGTAGTTAATGGTTGAGAGTTTTAAAATTAATAATTCTTATTGATTCAAAACAATCTTCTTGTGAAACTGGATTTTATTTCTATTTTTTGAGACAGGGTGTCCCTCTGTTGCTCAGGCTGGAGTACAGTGGCATGATCATGGCTCGCTGCAGCCTTGGACCCCCAGGCTCAAGTAGCTGGACCCCACCTTAGCCTCCTAGGAGCTGGGACCACAGGCGTGCACAACCATGCCTGGCTAATTTATTTTTATTTTTTGTTATTTTTATTTTTTGTGGCGACAAGATCTTGCTATGTTGCCCAGGCTGGTCTTGAACTTCTGGACTCAAGTGGTCCTCCCACCTCAGCCTCCCAAAGTGCTGTGATTACAGGTGTCAGCTACCCTGCCCTGCCAAATTTTTTTCCTTTTCCTTTATTATTTATTTTTATTTTTTTGAGGCAGGGTCTTGCTCTGTTATCCAGGCTAGAGTGCAGTAGCATGATCTCAGCTCACTGCAACCCCTGCCTCTGGGGTTCAAGAGATTCCTCTGCCTCAGCCTCCTGAGTAGCTAGGATTACAGGTGTGCACCACCATGCCCAGCTAATTTTTGTATTTTTAGTAGAGATGGAGTTTCACCGTGTTGGCCAGGCCAGTCTCAAACTCTTGGCCTCATGTGATCCACCCGTCTTGGCCTCCCAAAGTGCTGGGATTACAGGCATGAACCACTGTACTCAGCCTTTTTTCTTTTTCTTCTTTTTAAAAATGAGTGTGTGGCGGTAAAGAGCTGAGCTGCTGGTAGAGTTTGTTGTCATTTCCTTTTTCCATACTAAGGCACCAGCAGTTACCCACATTCCTTTGGCCATAACAGTACAAATGTGAACATGGTGGAAAAAGGCAATTAACTTTATTGTATTATTAAGAAAAGACTTACAGGGACATAAGCCTTTAGGGACTCTCTGAAGGATGATCCCAGGGTTCTGAGGATTACAATTTAGAAAACTGCTATCTTACAGAATCCATTTCTCCCCTATTCTGAGAGTGGGGAGTGCATGAATCTTATGCCTGTATTAAATTATGACTTTTTTGTGTCCTTTCATATTATAAAATGTAGGTAAAATAAAATAAGCGTGAAAGCAGCGTAAAGGAGAAAGAATGTGTATGGAAGACAAACTGGGGCGATCACCTCTCTATTTTGTCCTTGATAACCGTGGGCTGTGATTATGAGCTGATTATTCCCTAAGGATTTTGGTATTTTACTCCTGTTTTTTGCCAGTACCTGAAAGAGTCCTATCTTTCTTCCCTATTGGTTCCTTACCCCCCAAATCATTAAGTGCTCAGTGAAAATGAGAGGGTATGGGATAGCAGGGTGAGGTTTACTAAGTTACCAAGACGCTGACAGTTTGAATCCTCTTACTCTAAGGATGAGTCTGAACTCACAACAAATGAATAATCATAAATATAAATTAAATCAAACTTTTTTTTTTAAACAGAAAAGCCAAATTTAATTGCATTTATTGACCGTCAATAGGTGGTGACGCTGATCTAAAGAACCAAGTAACACCACTGGACACCTTATCTAAGACCAGAGTGTCAGAAGATAACATCACAGAGTCTCAACACATGCTAGTGGCTGAAATCTTGGTGTCAGGTATGAATAACCTGTTCTGTAATGTACCTTTGGCTCCAGCAGTTTCCGTCCTACTGATGAGAAATTTTGAATTACCTTTCTAACTTAATATTGGCTAAGTTCTACACAAGGCTAATAAAGCCAAACCTTGGACTCAAGTCTGTCTCTTCTGAATGATGTGCCTGAGAAAGATGGCTGCATATTAGCCTGGACGTGAACAGCACACCTTGAGAGTCTTTGGATGAGAGTCTTCGTTCTGTGAAGAAATACAACCTGGAAACAAAAGTAAAACATAGGACAACATATTTGAATGTATCTCCATCCATACCTGATATTTTTGGTATTTGGTCCGCCTGGCTGTTTTTCCATTAGCCTGAAAAGTTGATAGTAATTGATAAGCAAATATAGGTTGACTGCTTCAACTGCTGCAGAAGGTCCACAAATGGCAAATGTTGAAATTCTTTTCTTCTATGCTGCACATTTGTCACCAAAATGCCAAATCTTGTGTTCAGTAAGTAACAACTTTAGAGAACCTAAGTCTTTTATGTTCTATATTCACTCAGGAGGTCAGTGGTTTTCCAACTGGGTTCAGCTTAGCCCTAGAACTTCTGCAAACCCCCCCTTTCACTGTAGGTCACTGCCCTTTAAGCAGTGTAACTTGACTTTGAAACATTTTGTTTCTTTGTGTTACTGAGTAACACTTTATTTTAATAAGATTTATGTGGAAAAAAAAAAAAGGTTTCAAAACTCCACATTAGGACATTTAAGGAAATGCTTTATCCAACGTTTGTGGTCTGCAAACTACTTTTTTGATGTACAGGGCTCTGGGGACCTCTTACCTTATCAGTGTGATTTTAAAAATAAGATAAAAATAAGGAGGTTCACAATTTTAGTAATAACAATGACTAACATTCGCAGAGAATGTTAAATTATATATATAGTCATTCCTCTGTATCCACAGGGGATTGATTCCAGGATCCCCGAGTATATCAAAATCTGCGCATATGTAAATCCCAAAGTCACCCCATGCAGCCCAGGCATACAAAACATTAGGCATCTGCATAGGCAGGTTTCACATCCCACTAATAATACTGATCTGTGTTCAGTTGAAAAAACTCCAGGTATAAGTGGACCGGTACAATTCAAACCCGTGTTGATCGAGCGTCAATTGTAATCTCTAATTTGCTCCTTATTACAAATCAGTTTGCAGATGTGAAAGCTGAGAGACTAAGATATATTAAGTTAGTGTCTTGATCAAAGGTTTTTGAAAATTATGACCAAATAATTAATTCATGTGAAAATAAGAAGTTCTGGAAAACTTTGTTAATGTTAGGAATATTATGTGTTCAGCAATTTATTTGGCATACACTGTGCTAAGGGTAAGTGCTGGGGAAAGCAAGATGAGCTGAATACCACCCCAGTCCTCAAGGCCACAGTTTGTTGTGGACACAAACAACATGATAGATTAAAATACTTTAAACCAATGTTAAGGATATAGAGAACCTTGGCAAAGTCACCAGGAGTCCCTAGAGGTTCATAGAGCATATTTTGAATGACTGATGGTTGAGGGACTGAAAGACTAAGATAAATGACAGATGGGTGGGAATAGGGGAGCGATTAAGTGACCAAGGATTTGTGAGTTTGTCTTAATACCTAGAGCCTGGTGTAGAATAGAGGGGACTGATTGTCCTGGTGAAAAACTCCTCATCTTTCTATACTTGGATTGTGTTCTGTGTTGTCCTAGCCTGTGAAGTCTTACTTCCACATAAGTCAGGCTCAGGGGTCTAATTTCTGTTTCAGAGTGAGATTTCACATCAACAAAGTATCTATGGCTAAAACACAATGTGAAAACGCCACATTAGGATTTTAGAGTATCTAAAATTCTTAACGTGGCCTGCTGGGCTGTGTATGAACCAACCTTTAGATACCTCCCCAGTCTCAACAAGGGCTCATCAGCCCTTTTGCCCTTGACTTTCTGCGGCCTGCTTCCGTCACCTGGCCTTGTTTCTAACAGACACGGACATGTGCCCTAGTTGTTTTCTCAGCCCATGCTGTGCTTCTTTTTCTTTTTTCTTTTCTTTTTTTAATTATGCTTTAGGTTCTGGGGTACATGTGCAGATCTTGCAGGATTGTTACATAGGTACACACATGCCATGCTGATTTGCTACCTCCATCTCCCTTTCACCTACATTAGGTATTTCTCCTGATGTTATTCCTCTCCAACCTCCCTACCCCCTGCTATCACTTCCCTAGCCCCCGAGCCCCCAACAGACCCCTGTGTGTGATGTTTCCGTCTCTGTGTCCGTGTGTTCTCACTGTTCAACACCCACTTATGAGTGAGAACATGTGGTGTTTGGTTTTCTGTTCTTGGGTCAGTTTGCTGAGAATGATGGTTTCGAGATTCATCCATGTCCCTGCAAAGGAGATGAACTCATCCTTTTTTATGGCTGCATAGTATTCCATGGTGTACATGTGCCACATTTTATTTATCCAGTCTATCCTTGATGGGCATTTGGGTTGGTTCCAAGTCTTTGCTATTGCAAACAGTGCTGCAATGAACATATGTGTGCATGTATCTTTATAACAGAATAATTTATAAGCCTTTGGGTATATTCTCAGTAATGGGATTGCTGGGTCAAATGGTAGGATGATAAGCAACTTCAGCAAAGTCTCAGGATACAAAATCAATGTGCAAAAATCACAAGCATTCCAATACACCGATAACAGACAAACAGAGAGCCAAATCATGAGTGAACTCCCATTCACAATTGCTACAAAGAGAATAAACTACCTAGGAATACAACTAACAAAGGACGTGAAGGACCTCTTCAAAAAGAACTACAAACCACTGCTCAAGGAAATAAGAGAGGACACAAACAGATGGAGAAACATTCCATGCTCATGGTTAGGAAGAATCAATATCATGAAAATGGCCATACTGCCCAAAGTAATTTATAGATTCAATGCTATCCCCATCAAGCTACCATTGACCCTCACAGAACTGGAAAAAACCACCTTAAACTTCATGTGGAACCAAAAAAGAGCCTGCATAGCCAAGAGAATCCTAAGCAAAAAGAACGAAGCTGGAGGTATCACACTACCTGACACTAACTATACAACAAGGCTACAGTAATCAAAACAGCACAGTACTGGTACCAAAAAAATATATAGGCCAATGGAATAGAACAGAGGTCTCAGAAGGAACACCACGCACCTACATCCATCTGATCTTTGACAAACCTGACAAAAACAAGCAAAGGGGAAAGGATTCCCTGTTTAATAAATGGTGTTGGGAAAAACTGGCTGACCATGTGCAGAAAGCTAAAACTGAACCCATTCCCTACACCTTATACAAAAATTAACTCCAAATGGATTAAAGATTTAAACATAAGAACTAACACCATAAAAACCCTAGAAGAAAACATAGGCAATACCATTCAGGACATAGGCATAGGCAAGGACTTCATGACTAAAACACCAAAAACAATGGCAGCAAAAGCCAAAATAGACAAATGGGATCTAATTAAACTTAAGAGCTTCTGCACAGCAAAAGAAACAATCATCAGAGTGAACCAGCCACCAACAGAATGGGAAATAATTTTTGCAAGCTACCCATCTGACAAAGGGCTAATATCCAGAATCTACAAAGAACTTAAACAAATTTACAAGAAAAAAACAAACAACCTCATCAAAAAGTGGGTGAAGGATATGAACAGTCACCTTTCAAAAGAAGACATTTATGCGGCCAACAAATATGGTATGTTTCTTAACCCTTCTAAGTCATGTGTGCCCTTCTGTCCTCAGCCTTTCCTAGTTCCCAACTGGGCTAGGTTGCCTATTACAGCTCTCTTAGAACCTCAGTTCTGCCCCTTGATCATACTCATCACACTTGTACTTCAATAACTAATTATGCAAAACAGCAGAGCCCTTGTCAATAGCAGAACCTATTCTTCACCACAATATTTTTGGCTCTCAGGAAGGCCCAATACATCATAGGTACTTTTGAATGAATTATATTAGTTTTACTAACAGGACCTGAAGTTTCTTCTAGTCTGATAAGGTTAATTCTTATTTAAATTATCACAATATCTTTCTTTTTCATCCTTATTTAAATGTGTATTAAAGAGTGTTTGATCAAATATTTGAACAAATATCTTGGTCAAGAGTTTTTCTTTATTTTTTTTTTGGTCACCTTTTATTCTCATCCTTAGAACTATTATGAAAAATAGACCTGGCAGAAATTGTCACAACAATTTTAGAGAAGAGGAATGTGAGCACAAGCATTTGTTTCTTCCAGAGCTCCTTTGTAGCATGCATAAATATGTATATATAAAACTCTGGCTGTAGCCCGTCCCTCCTACAACTGCATAACTATTGCTTTTCATTACACACAGCTGCCTTGGGTTTGCATGTTACTAAATAAATCCTGAATCATATTCTAATTTAAGATAATTCTGCAAGTGATTTAAAATGTCATGGGTAATCGGATACCGTCCACTTTACACTCTGAGCAGCTTTGTGATTTGGGAGCTAGTCTTCCAAATAAATGCTGAATTAAATGGATAATTGATTTGGTCTGAACTTATCCATCTCTAGGAGTCATGAGTGACAGGAGATGACCAAGCAAGCATGAAAGGCAACTGCTCCCACAAGAGAAATCTTCTTGCTCAAGTAGCTAAGCAAATCAAATGCAATTACCCAATGTCTGCATTCACATGCCACCTGAATCCTACTTAGATCATTTAACTTTCTTTATCAGCAAGTTTGGAGGGCTTTTAAAAAAGTCTCTCCTGTACTTAGATGAGCAAACTTACCAGTTAATAGACAGATGATAATTTATATCCTGTGGTATGTCAGATTCCCCCAACTGCAAAAAGGTAGGGTGGGGTGGCATTTGGAGAATGATTACATACATAAGTAAAGCAAAGAAAACAAAAACTTGCTCATGTTTATGGCTCAACATGTAACTCTGTCCCCGGGGGCACTTGCATTTCAATGGAGTGTGAAATGAAATGATGCATTTACTGCACTTAACTCATATGGCTCATGTCTTTGTAAAAGTGCCTTGAGGTGTGCAAGTTACTACATAAATCTTGATAATAAACACACATTGTGACATACACATTCTATTACATATGATATTAGTAAATTGGCAGTAAATCTTTTTTATGATTGAATTTCTTTGCCTTGTTTGTGCACAGATCTACTTGCTAAATATTAGTCTGTGTGTCTTTGAGGGATAAGAATAGATTGACTCCTTTTGTTGTCACAATGGTTGGGAAGTTTCAAAATAAGCAACAGACCTTTGAAATTTGAGTCTATTTACTTCTAGCAATTTTATAATTTACATTTGCAAATGCTTTTAAAAATTACAAATAAGTTCATATAGGGTTCCTTGAACACCAGATAGTTCTTTAAGACTAAAGTTCTTTGAGAGCACATTAACAGAAACATGGCGATGGGACTATGCATCTTGTTTTATTTTTTAGACAGTGTCTCACTTCGTTACCCGGGCTGGAGTGCAGTGGCGCCATCTTGGCTCACTGCAGCCTCAACCTCCTGATCCTCTTACCACAGCCCCCCAACTAGCTGGGACTACAGGCGTGCACCACCATATTTTTATTAGAGATGGAGTTTCACCATGTTGCCCAGGCTGGTCTTGAACTCCTGGGATCAAGCAGTCCACCCTCTTTGGCCTCCCAAAGTGCTGGGATTACAAGCGTGAACCACTGCACCCAGCTGGCTATGGATCTTGTAAATGTAGATATGGTTTATAGGTCAACTAAGCATTTCTATTTGGAGACTAACCTGTCTCAGAACTTGGGAAAGGAAGTGGTGGACTGCTCTGTAGAACCTAGAATATTAAAGTCTATTTTCTTCTCTAAGGTCTGGAAATAACTGCACGGGATTCTTGTATTTGCAGATCAAGATGACTGTGCTCCTGTGGGATGCAGCATGCATGCTCAGTGTGTTTCAGAGGGAGAGGATGCCACGTGTCAGTGTTTGAAAGGGTTTGCTGGGGACGGAAAACTCTGTTCTGGTAAGAGCACAGGGCAAATACACATATTTGGACAATAGTGAACTAGAAACATTCTTTCTGCTCTTTCTGACTTAAAAGCTCCAGAAGGATGTAATCAACAGGTTGAATAAGTTATTTGATGTTAGCTTAAAAAAAAAAAAATTGGACGACATGCATAGAAAATGAGACATATAAATATATGTATGCAAATATACACATACTACGTTGAGTTTCTGGTAAAATATTATGATTATGCAATATATGCAGTTGACATTAAGGGGAATAATTTATAATTAGCTTCAGAAGCATGAATTTGAGTTCAAGTCAAGTATATGACTTCACCAATTTCAATGAAAACACAACTGTTTTTTCCCCTAGAAGCTTAGGCCATAAGTTTTAGTTAAATGAATAGATTAATAGGTTCCTATTTTATATTAATAGAATCAAAGTTATAATTTAATGATTGCTGGAAAGATCTCAGTTCTTATGGTCTGAAACCCGGGCAGAAAGTGATTTATTTACATATTTGCCTAATCAGATAGGTGGGAACTCTGTAAAGATCGATTCAGCAATAACGTGTGAACTTTATGTCCAAGATGCAAGGTGTGCCTGATGTTGTAAACAGCACCTGTAAAGGACTGACTCAGCAATTGAATATAAGATTATGCTTATTTATATCAGGATTGCCTAAATATTGCACTAGTTCCTAATTTTGCCCACAGATATAGATGAATGTGAAATGGGTGTCCCAGTGTGCCCCCCTGCCTCCTCCAAGTGCATCAACACCGAAGGTGGCTATGTCTGCCAATGCTCAGAAGGCTACCGAGGAGATGGCATTCACTGTCTTGGTAAGAGGATGCATGTGCTGAGGGAGTAGGGCAGAGTCAGGCCTCAGAAATCAGGAAACAGTGTGGGTGCAGTGAGCAGAGAGAAGACAGGATATAATTGGGGGGACACACATGTCACAATTTAAAGAGTTGTACAACCTGCTCAAACTGACATATTTCCATTCTTGGTGAACAGTCAAGTTTGTGCCCTCGTGCTATTACTGCCCTAGTCAGCTTCAAGCCCCTTTGGAAGGTGCTTACTCCTCTGCCTTTCTAATTCTTTCCCTGGGGTTTGAGTGACACCAGTGTTTCATCAATACTTCACACCTAGAGCCATGATGGGGGAGTTGGACAGCATTCACTTGTCAGTGAATTTGGTAAGAGAAATGTAGTGAACTGCAGAGCTGATGACAGTTTGCTGGAAGTCACTGCTGTGTGCATAAAGAAAAAGAGGTATGGCCTGTGAAAGGGCTCCTCCCATGTTTCTTGGTATGTTCAATAGGTGGGAGAGTCAAGCCGCTGACATTGAGATACAAGTAAAGAATGATTCAAACCTCTTTCATAATCCCTGTCCTCTGGTAAGGTCTGGGTGCGGCATGTTGGATTGGGAGTTCGCGTCGTGGATGTCTCATACCTTTCCAGGTGTCAGTAGCATCACATCACGTACGAGTGAAAACCTGCCTGAAGCCATCTGAGGCATGGTGAAGTGATGATCTGAAGTCTTACAGCACTTTAAAACTTCCCTTTCAGTATTTCTTTCCTTCCTTCTGAAAATGTAAGAAACTGATAAGAAACTCAAATGATACTGCTTTCTCCCACTTGTCAAGGTTAAAGATGAAATATCAATCATAACTATCAATTTTTCGAATCTGGTTGATTTAAATCAGACCTTTATCAGATTAGTTTTGTGGAATCCGCAGACATCTGTAAAAACTTATAAGCACATATTTGGCTGTCAGTCAGGAAAATGTCACTGTTCTAATTAAGCAGGCCCATAGATAATTTAGACAAGCAGACTTCACATTTAATTTCCTTAAATATGAAGAAAAAGGAAGGTATTTCTTGGATGTTTAAACTTGTTAGACTCTGGTTTCTCACACTGTTATTGACTCATCTCCTTCCAGTATTGATCATGCAATGGGCCGTCCTTGCCCCACCTGCGTGGTTGGCACGGAGTCCTCAGACTCCATGGAAGCAGTGGGCTTGCTCCTCTATTCTCTCTCCCTCCAGTCACTCTCTCTCTCTCTCCCTCTCTCTGTGTATGTAATTCGAAGATACAATACTTCGAACCATGCTTGGCACATGAAAAGTGCTATGTAAAAGTGTTATCCTTCTTATTAAAAGTAGTTGGGTTTCTTGGTCAAGTATACACCTTTGTCTTTGCTTCTTGGAAAAGCTCTCTTTCTCTCAAGGTGATAGTTTATTGAAATTATAACAGGACTTCATAAAAGAGTCAGTTTGGGCCATCCAGGATAGCAATTCAGTGTGTTAAATATTTAATTGCCCCCTATTAGGGGCAAGGCCACAGTACTAGAAATGTGAGAAATATCAGGATGAAAAAGGTAGTCCTTGCTCGCGAGGAAAATGTGAGCTAAAAGAAATAAAGCTGTGATCAGTGATGCAGAAGGGTACACATCATAAGAGAAGTAAAAACCACAATGAAAGTTCAGAACTGAGAAAAATATCTGTTTGAAGTATTGGGAAAGATTTCAGGGAGGAACTGTCATTTTGGAGGGAGTGTGGTAGATAAGTAATTTCATTTGCAGGAATGTGAAGGGATGGAAGCATTCCAGGCATGAACAGATCACATGACTGGCATTATGGATAGAGAGTAGTTTAGGTGAGCACTAAGTTTAGGTTATGTCAGAAACTGAGGCTGATAAGGTAGTGTATGCCATAACAAAATATCATAGACTGGATGGCTTAAGCCACAGAAATATGTCCTCTTATGGTTCTGGAGACTAGAAGTCCCACCCAGATCAAGGTGCTGGCTGATTTGGTTTTGGGTGAAGGATCTCTTCCTGGCTTGCAGACGGTCACCTGCTCACTAGTTCTCACATGCCCTTTCCTCTTTGTTGTGTAGAAAGATAGAGAGAGAGGGAAAGAGAGATAGAGAGAGAGAAAGAGAAAGCGGCGGGGGTGGGGGGGAACACTCTAGTTTCTTTTCCTCTTTTTTTTTCTTCCTCTTCTTTTGAGGACACCAATCTTATTGGATTAGGACCCCACCCTTATGACCCCATTTAACCTTACTTTCCTCCTGATAGGCGCTTTCTTCAAATACAGTCAGTCACTTTGGGAGTTAGGGCTCAATATATGAATTAGAGGGGCAGGGACACATTTCAGCCTGTAACAGATAGCTTGGGTTACATCTGTGGAAGACTAAAATCTGAGGGTCAGTCGTTGAGCTTTCACTTCTCCAGTGTAACTGGCTGAGGGTCAGCCAGTGCTGTCCTAAAATTTCTAGTGACCAAATTACAAAATGTGAAATGAAACAGGCAAAATGAAATTTAGTAATAATATTACTATTCAAATTTAATATTCAAATATATCCAACATATTAACATTTTAATATGTAATCCATATAAAAATTATTGAGATATTTAATATTCTTTTTAATTTTGGTACTAAGTCTTCAAACTCTAATGTGTGTTTTATACTCACAGCACGTCTCAGTATGAACTAGATGCATTTCGGGTACTCAGTACGCTCATATGGTGATGGCTAGCAAGTTGGACAGCAAAGTTCTAGGCAACAGGGAACCACTGGCAGCATTTGGGTAAAGTGGTGCAATGATGGGTTTATCATTGTTGTGTTGAAAGGGGAATAATCTGGCACTGGTGTTTAGGCGTCGCGTGGATGAAACATGGGGTCCAGGAATACGGTAAGGCTGTTCTTACAGTAATGGAAAATTGAGAGGAAGAAAGGCCGTCAATGTTAGGGTGGCAGTAGCTGAGAAAGAAAAGTGGTGGGTAGTTAGGAAAGAAAGGGTGATTTGTCTTATATAGTTAATACTTACATAAAAATGCAAAACTGTTATATTTTATGTACTATGTATGTCAATGACAGGGTGTCTATTCAAAAAAGTTAAGTGTGAATCTTTAGGATCTGAACTTCTAAATGTTTGCCTAGAGATCGTTTACTAATCTCTAACTTTGAGAAGTCTCCTTTCTTTCCAACCAGGAAGAAAGCTTCCAGCCTCTGTCAGGAGCTTAGAACACCTGCCTGGGGCTGGGTGTAGTGGCTCATGCCTGTAATCCCAACACTCTGGGAGGCCAAGGCAGGAGGATCACTTGAGGCCAGGAGTTTGAGGCCAGCCTGGGCAACATAGTGAGACCCTATCTCTACAAAAAAACAAAAACAAAACCAAAAACTAAAAAAAAGACAAACAAGAAGTAACCAGGCATGATGGTACAAGCCTATGGTCCAAGCTACTTGGTATGTTGAGCTGGGAGGATTGTTTGACCCTGGGAGGTCAAGACTACAATGAACCACGATCACACCACTGTACCTCATCCTCGGCACCAAGTGAGATTCTGT
>NW_016107332.1:3681415-3692987 GCF_001604975.1 Cebus imitator
AAAAAGAGAGAAAAAAAGAAAAAGAACACCTCCCTGGAAATGCATTACAGGACCCAGTTGATCTCTCCAACATTAATGAAAGTCCCTTTAAAGCTAAAAATGAATAGGGCCCTGAGAACATATAGCATGACAGACGCTGATGAAGCTCCTCTTCCAGAGGCTGTCCAACTGTAAAACCCTCTTTTTCCGTACCCCACTTTTTTCTCTCCCCTACTCTGTCTTTTCTGACAGATATTGATGAATGCCAACTGGGGGTGCACAGCTGTGGAGAGAATGCCAACTGCACAAATACAGAGGGAGGCTACGCCTGCACGTGTGCCGGACGCCTGTCTGAACCAGGACTGATTTGCCCTGGTAGGTGGGTGGGTGGTCTAGAGTGAAGGGGAAGGACTTGGTTCAGGGAAATTCTATACCCTAATCTCTATTTGCGTTAGAGATTCTAAAAATCATTCAGTTCAGTCAGGCTGCAGAGTTGGCTTTCCTGATTATGATGATGCTGGGCTTGAGAATTTGAAATGGTCCAAGTTTTCTTAATTTAATAGCATCTGGAATAAATCCTTTTTTATTACTCACAATCCAGTAAAGATGGGAACACGGGTGTCTCTCTTTAACTGTGCAACTAATCTCCCTATTTGTAATGTAGATTTGTGGGGCTGCTGGATAAATTTTGCAGGGGTCGGCAGGTCGGTGAGTATGTCTGGAGTCAGCATTTTAAATCACTTTCAAGGATTTTAAAATATTACTTGAAAAAGGCAGTATGTCTTGATCTGCATTAGAACTCCAGCTCTCTTCCCTTTCTGTTTTCAACATTAATAATGGTCGACTCCTGCTTCCTGAACCTTCTCCCCATAACAGCAGGAGCATCTCACCATCAGCACCAGAAAGGGAGCTAGCTTCACTGAGACCCTGGAGACCAGGATGGAACTCTTTCCCATTACTGCCCACTCTTTAGCTGTCAGCCCTACAAGTGGAAAACATCCTAAGAAGGAAAAATTCCGTGTTTACTTGGTGTCTGTTTTTTTTTTCTTAGCATGTTATTTTTCTCAAATAATTTGCTCTTCTTAAAGGTATTAAAAAACGGCTTATATTTATATAGTCAGCTACATATCTTTTCCTTTTAAGGAGCAGTGAACCATTCAATAAGAGAGATTTTACTATTCCACTTTGGCATTCCCTCTGTTATGGGAATGTTTTCTTCCTGTCATAATTGCTACAGTCTTGTCCTTGAGGGCTACTCTGAAACTTAGTTTTAAGGAGAAAGAAATTTTTGAGACTCCAGGATATTGGAGGTAATGGACTGCACATTGATGCATAGGTTTTAAATGATAGAGTTACCAGTTGTTCAGTGAGACCTTGATGCTGCCACTTCACATGATTAGTGTGTTTTTGTGTATGACAGATTTGTTTGTATGAGATCAGTGACTTTGAATTCATGTGGTAACTTAGGACTGGTCGTTCTTTTACCTGCCTCCAATATGCTATCCTTCATGCTCAGATAATACTAAGGTCCACTAGGAAAGTAAAACTGTTGTCCCTTCTGGTAGTTCTTCTGTCACTAAAAAATACTGTATCACAAATTGTTCACAGAAACTGGTTCCTGATATTGATACTTGAAAAACATGAGTCCCTTCAGAAAGTAAAAGTAACGTCTTGGGTTCTTTTAGACTCTACTTCACCCTCTCACCTCAGGGAAGATGACCACCGCTATTCCGTAAGAAATAGTGACTCTGGATGTCCCCCGTCCCACAGTGGGTACTGCCTCCATGATGGTGTGTGCATGTATATTGAAACAGTGGACAAGTATGCATGCAAGTAAGTCAAACTGTCTTGATGATGGTGCAGAGAGATGCTATTCAGTCCATCACTTTTAGCTAATTTGGAAAATGAATACTGAGGATGTTTTTCTGCAATTAGATGTTCTTTTGGAAAAATGTAAACAAACACGTGTGAACCGTGTGTGGGTACTTCATCGCCCCCTCCTTGTGTGTCACAATGCCCCTCTCAGTTACCAGGGATAAATATAAATCTAAGGAGTTGGTGATTTCCCCTTTTACTGAAATAATTTGATGTGACCACTGGTATAGCCTAGGGATTAAATGTCTCATCCTGGTTGAAAAACTTAGGTTTGTGAGATAATTCCTTAAAACTTTGATTTATTTTTCATCAAATATGCTTTACATTATATGTGAGCATCAGTGATCCGTTTCTGGGTTTACAAAAGTGTTGTATGTGTTCACACTGGACTTCTTGCCAGAGTCCAAAAATATTTTTCTTCAAAAATAAATGTATGTCTATTTTTTCTTCACTTCCTAACAGTTGACTTTTACAGTTTGTTGGTTAATAACAATTGCTGATACTGCAGCTGCTGCTTTTTGCTCCCTTTTTGCCCCCATGAGGGTTTCACAGTGGGTGACGCGTCAACCTGGAAAGTTGATTTGAGGAAGCCCTAAAACTATGAGGCATTCCCACTGTGCTCCCTCTGAAAACCTTTCCCGTGGACCCTTTAACAAAACCCAAACCTGCAATAGCCAGGTCTGCCTCAAATGCTACTTTTAATTCATTTCATGTTTTCAAGGCAATAGGAGGAAACTGATAGATACCAGAAAACAAATAGATCTCCCAGGGTTAGGCTCCTGATCCATTGATAATTTTCTCTGTGCCTGAGGGAGGGGTGATAAAATAGTCTGATCCTCACAAATTGCTACTATAACCTTAAAGTCTTCTCTCATTTCATCAGTAATAATGAGCAGAATAACTAAATTCATGGAAGAGTAAGCTATATTCTGTGACAAAGTGTATGGCCTTGCATCAGAAATCATGTCAGCATGACAAACATAGTGAAAAATGCTCACGAATACTAGTAAAAATGACTCAGTCCTTATAGAATTCTGTTTTTATATTCATATTTACATGCTGTAATTTCCTAAAGTACGATAAATTGGGTATCTGCAATAGTTATTGCTAGTTTTAAAATTTACAATCGAATTGGTTTTGCCTGTTCATTGTTTCTGGTCATCCCAAATGATGAAATTACAAAAACAAATGTCCAAATTTATTAGGTCATGGTTGTTTTCCTCCGTGATACTTTAGATTATAACAATCATTATAATAATATAAAGGGTACTACAGGGTTACATGTTGCATTTAGAACAATGTTTTCATTTGGATCTGATAGCATCCATTTATTAAATGATTGATGAACTCTATAGCACACTGCTTTTCTTTCTGTCATTAAATCTTGATGAAAATATCATATTTCCCTCTTAATGTTTTAAACATGACTTGCTACAAATGACAAACTGGAGATAAAACTCAAATTTAAGGACCTTGAATTTAAAGCAATATTAAAAATATTATCAGAGTTCACAGTACTCTGGATCATAACCTTGTTTTTAAATTGTGCATTTAACAAAAATGTGGTTTAATCAACTATTCAACCCTTGCCTCCTCCTGTCCTGATGACCTCACCTTGTGTTTTATTAATTCCGTAATAACAAGCCTCTAGGAAGTGCTTTACCAGTCCAACTTTTATTAGAAACACTTCCTAGGCAGGCGTCATTCTGTACAGAGTGTTTTTCATGCTGCAAGCAGGTTTTGGAAGACTGAGCTCTTCCTTCCTTACTTAGGGGCAGTGGAAGTTCCCCTCAGCCACATGAAACCCCAGGGTGCCCACAGTGATGCAGAGGAAGTGAGAGTTGGAAGTCTCCATGCCCGAGGTATTCCTTGAACATTTCCTGGTTCGGAGATGCTCAGGAGGCTCCAAACCTTCTGAGCTCGGAGGAGGTCCTCATTCATTCTGTGTTTCAGCCAAACACCCTTCTGGACAGGTCTTTAGACCAAGATCCCCCAACATCAGTGTTGTGAAATGCTTCTTAAAAACAGGTTATGTGGGCAATCACATGGAGAGCTGCATCATACTCTAGCCCTCAATATTATTATTATTGATTGCAAGAGATGATAGTTTTATTATTACTCAAATTAGTCTTCCTGAGCATTTGGGAGCAGAGTTTTTAAGCACAACTTGGTGGGTTGGGGAAGCCAGTAAGCGAGGAGTGCTCATAGGTCAGGGATGAAATCATAGAGAGTTGAAGCTGTCTTCTTGCACTGAGTCAGTTCCTGGGTGGGGGCCACAAGTTCAGATGAGCCAGTTAATTGATCTGGGTGGGGCCAGCTGATCCATCAAGCGCAGGGTCTGCAGAATATCTCAAGCACTGATCTTAGGAGCAGTTTAGGGAGGGTCAGAATTTTGTAGCCTCCAGCTGCGTGACTCCTAAACCATAATTTCTAATTTTCTGTCTAGCCCTCAATTCTTGATTCATAGTATACCACAACACATTTAAAAAAATCATGTTTACCAGCCTGGGTAACATGGTGAGAATGCATCTCTACAAAATAATTTTTTTTAAGTTAGCCAGGTATCGTAGCACACATCTGCATTCCCAGCTACTTGGGAGGCTGAGGTGGGAGAACTGCTTCAGCCCAGGAGGCTGAGGTTGCTATGGGTTGTGATGGCACCACTGCACTCCAGCCTGAGCCCTATCTCAAAAACAAACAAAGAAGAAGCCTTGTTTATCTGTATTGAGTCCAAAATGTCTCAAAATTATTTGACTATGGAAAGGCAAACTTATTTGGCCAGAGAATCTTTTGTTTGGTTTAATGGAAGAATGAATTCATAACCAAAGAACTAGTATCATGTGTCCCCCTCCGCCAGTGGAAAATGCCGAATGACTATTCTGGGCCTTATCCGACTCAGTGAGGCTCTGCTACTGCAGCTGACTTGGGTCTCCAGGACTCTGGGCCAAGTACTGACATATTTCTCAAGACCTGAAACTTCCTGAGAGGATCAGAGGTATGGCCCATTAACATCCAACAGTTTAAAAATTGTGCTACTAGGCATTGATAGTAAATGGCTCTAACCAAAGATAGCTAGAATTAAAACAGCATCCAAGAAAGCCTGGGATACTGGTGGTCCTTTATGCTTCTGTACTCAGATCCTGCTAGCTCTTGCATGGTTAGTTCTAGAAAATAGCTTTTCAGAGCTGAATAGAGCATCAAACTTTTTTTGTAAGCAGCATGGTATAGTAGAAAGTACATAGGCTTTGAAATCAGAGAACCATTGGAGTCAAACCTGTCACTCATAGCTGTGTGACCTTGTACAAACGCCTTGAGCCTCGGTTTCCTCATCTGTAGTATGGGAATATGCCACCAATAAGAAAATGAGTAAAAGTGCCTAGCAGGGCGTCAAACACACAAGATGGTTAAGAAGCACTAATCCCTTTCCCTCCTTCTGTCAGTGGCTTGCCCAGTCCTCTGACCAGCTCAAGGTAGAGCCAGGTCTGGAGCCCAGATCTTCTGGAGCTTTGTCCAGTGTGTTTTCCATGCTGCCTCTTCTCACTATGGGCACTGGGGTCAGATCTCTGTATTTTTATTCCTTTAAGTCCTTTTGGAATTAAGTGGGTACATAGATGAATAAATAGTTTATCCAGGGCCCGGGGAAGGAATTTTTAATAAGTGGGCATTACGGAGTGTTTAATGGGATGTTTTTCAAAGTTGGTGCTTTTGCAAGGATAGTAGAATACAGATGTTTACCTGAGATCCTAATCGTTTCCAGAAATGCATATTCCCAGTAGATGGCAGCATTGCTTCATTTACTAAAAAGGACAGCAGCTCATTCTAGTGACAATTTCACTGAGGCAGTAGGGTGTTTGTGGGTGAATGTCCCTTTTTCCTCCATAGAGCTGTTTCCCCCATTGAAGAAAATAGACAAATGCCTATATGTATGTTACTGGGTCTTCCCTTGCGCTATTAGTGATTCTTTTTAAAAGGAAAAAAGCTTTCTCTGCAGACTAGGTTATGCATTCTGTTCAGAAACTACACACATTCTTCTTTTATAGCCTGCTTTCAAGTGAGGAACTCTGCCTTCAAATTCTCCTTCCTTTTCACCTATGCTCATTGCAATCTGGCCAAACATTTGTTTCCAAAACTCCCTTGGCTCTTAGGGCAGAGTTGCTTTGTGTTGGTTTTAAAAGGTGGTTCCTCAGGATTTTAGCCTAACAGAAACTGATCTTTAATCAATGTCCTGTAATGCCTTATAGAGGCAGTATGCAAATAATCCCACATAAATCCCAGGGCAAACAGACAGAAGGGAGAAGTCCATGCTGCATTAACTTGTAAATTATAGTGCTTTCAACTGACCCCGGATGGATTTTCTATATGCTTCCAAAGAGCTGAGTCTAGAAATGCAGAGGTTGAGAGATAGTTGAATATTGAGTGTCAAAACTATCAGCGTCTTTGGCCAGGCATCTCTGATGACCTCTGTTTGTGTGTTGTCACAGCTGTGTTGTTGGCTACCTCGGGGAGCGATGTCAGTACCAAGACCTGAAGTGGTGGGAACTGCGACACGCTGGCCACGGGCAGCAGCGGAAGGTCACCGTGGTGGCTGTCTGTGTGGTGGTGCTTGTCGTGCTGCTCCTCCTGAGCCTGTGGGGGGCCCACTACTACAGGTGACCCTGTCTTTCCTTTGGTACTGGAAACCTCTTTCTAAAACCTCCCAGGGGAATGCCTGCCTCCTTAAGATGAATGTCTGCATACGAAATTTAAAGTGTTAAAGAGGCGGGGCATGGTGCTCATACCCATAATCCCAGCACTTTTGGGAGGCCGAGGTGGGCGGATCACTTGAGGCCAGGAGTTTGAGACCAGCTGGCCAACATGGTGAAACCCTGTCTCCACTAAAAGGGCAAAAAGTAATGGGCGTGGTAATGCACACCTGTAATCTCAGCTACTTGGGAGGCTGAGGGACGAGAATCGCTTGAACCCAGGAGGAAGAGGTTGCAGTGAGCCAAGATTGTGCCACTGCACTCCAGCCTGGGTGATAGGACGAGACTCTGTCTCAAAAAAACACAAAAAAAAACAAAAAAAGTGAAGTAAGAGTAAAATTTTTACTGTTAGCTCAGGAATTCATTGCTTCGAAACATGAGTGCTTTTACTTTTTCCTTGTTCCCTTGCAGTGGTTGTCCACACACCTGCATAGTGTATGTGTCACTATTTATCATGATGTGTTTTTGCAATCTACTTTCTTCATTTAATATTATATGCTCCTCCCATAGCCTGCATAATTTTTCATGGCTACCTGCCATTTCCCACAAAATATTAATGTTGTAAAAGAAAATTAATATCTTCCCTAACTTGGAAGGAAATTTCTGGTTCTCAGATTTTGTGCTTTTAATAATTTCAAGTTAACAATTAAAAACTATGGAACAATAACATTTATACATTTAATTCTTTAAAAATAACACTACATTAGGGTGAAGGTATAGGCATTACACTGTTTGCTCATTTTCTGTTTTCTTAGAAAGTAGGACAGCATCCTCTATTATCGTCAATATCGAAAAGCATTTTATATACTGTTATAGTTTCTGCTGTACAAAATCAGTGAGTCATAAAACTTTAGTGCTGAAGGGGACCTTATGGAATTATCCAGTTTAATCTTATCATTTCATGGCTGGAGGACCTAAGACTCACTTGGCTAATAGGTCCCAATTCTCTGGGAATGTACAAAATATCTGCCACCATCTGTAGATAAAAATTTAACCACATTTACTGGTACTACACAACCACTCAAGTGGCAACTGTCTTGTGTTCTGGAAAATTCAACATATCAGCCAAGATGCACTTATCTGAGATCCTGCTGCATCCTACTATAGTGGTTAAGAGCATAGGCTCTGGAATCAGGTTATACAGGTTCAATCCCAAGTTAGTGTCTAAATAACACCAGGCATATGTCCCAACCTCTGTTCATTAATTTCCTTTGCTATAAAGTAGAAACAAGAATAGTACTTACCTCAAGGATTATTGTGAGATTAATTGGGTTAACCTAAGTAAAGGCTTTTATGTAGGTCTGGCATATAGAAATGAATAAATGCCATCTGTTGTTATTTTGATTTTCTATGAACTGTAATATTCCCCCAAAACAGCTGTATGCTCTAAGCCCTTGTCTACCACTTCTTGAGAGACAAGATTCTTAGGCACAAACTTGACATTTTAATTCAGTAGTCCATTGATAACATTGCACTTTTTAGCCTGGTGTTTAATCAATATCTTGGATATGTACAGAAAGAATAGTGAATGATCAATGCTTCATCCCTTGGACCATTGCCAAAAGACAGGAAAAAAATGGAAATGAGAAACTTAAGTTCATGCATGCCATAATTATTATTTTTTCCTATTTGTTGTGACGTGACATAGTATGTCTAGATCTGGACTGAAAGCTAATGGCAGATTGCTGGCTTTTTAAACTTGGAATTCAAAGACCAGTTCATCTGAAAGCTGACTGTAGACCTCACATACATATAAGAGTATATGTCTTCAGCCTCAGATTCTTATACCTAAAATCAGAAATGAAAGGACTATTCCTCCAAAAAGAACGTGCATCAGAACCCTTTCTTTTTCTTTTCACTGAAATGCATCCAGAGTTGTAAAATTTTTTTCTGAGTGAATCTGTGGTTATTTACCTAACAGTTCTTATCAGTATAGCTGCTTACCTCTCCGCAAACTTTCAGCTATGTGCATAACTACCTTTGTACTATAGATCCATTCTGACAAGGTCAAATTAAAACTGCTAGACTAAATGTTGCTATGTCACACTCAACTGTACCAACAAACATAGCTCTAGCATTGAGTTTTTAAGTTAGATGTGCTAAATATTTTTCTTTAAAGGTTAAAATCAGTTATTTCCTCCCTTATACCATTCCTTGCCTGTCTTACCTAGCTTGTTTGGTACTGTTTGTCTTCTGTGTCTCTCACAAGATTGTGAGCTGGACATGGTGGCTCATGCCTGTAATCTCAGCACTTTGAGAGGCTGAGGCGGGCAGATCGCTTGAGCCCAGGAGTTTGAACCAAACTGGGCACTATGGCAAAACCCTGCCTCTACTAAAAATACAAAAAATTACCCAGGAATGGTGGTACACAGCTGTAGCACCAGCTACTCAGAGGCTAAGGTGGGAGGATCACTTGAGCCAGGGAGGCAGTGATGGCAATGAGCCACGATTGCACTATTGCACTGCAGTGTGGGCGACAGAGTGAGACTCTGTCTCAAAAACAAAACAAGACAAAACAGAAAAGACTGTGAAACTAAATACATTTTTCAAATATTGTAATATTATTAGTTTACAAAATGTGATTTTTTGGAAGGACTCCTTGCAAGAAAATCAACAGGAGGTATTTCATCACAAACTAAAACTTTGTTTTTTGTGGGTTTTTTAACTTTTATTTTAGGTTCAGGGGTATATGTGAAGGTTTGTTATGCAGGTAAACTTGCATAACCAGGGTCTGTTGTACAGATTACTTCATCACCCAGATATTAAGCCCAGTACCCAATAATTATCTTTTCTGTTCCTGTTCCTCCTCCCACCTCCACCCTCAGGTAGACTCCAGTGTATGTTGTTCCCTTCTTTGTGTTCCGGAGTTCCAATCATTTAGCTCCCACTTAGAATATATGATATTTGGTTTTCTGTTTCTGTGTTAGTTTGCTGAGGATAATAGCCTCCAGCTCCATCCATGTTCCCAGAAAAGACATGATCTCATTTCTTTTTATGGCTGCATAGTATTCCATGGTGTATATGTGCCACATTCTTTTTTAATCCAGTCTGTCATTGATGGGCATTTAGGTTGATTCTGTGTCTTTGCTATTGTGAACAGGGCTGCAATGAAAATTCGCTATGGTAGAATGATCTATATTCCTCTGGGTATATATCCATTAATGGGATTGCTGGGTCAAACGGTAGTTCTGCAGTTAACTCTTTGAAGAATCACCATACCACTTTCCATAGTAGTTGTACTAATTTACACTCTCTCCAACAGTGTATAAGTGTTTCCTTTTCTCCAAAACTTCACCAGCATCTGTTATTTTTTTTTCTACTTTTTATTAATAGCCATTCTAACTGGTACAAATTTTAACTTTGTAACTTTATAACTTTTGAATTGTTTTTATTAGCCACTTGCTTCAATTTTTTTCTTTGAAGCCTTTGATTAAAACATATAATAACCCATACCATCTCCTGATACTATCTGTGGTGGCAGATTCACAGCAGCCCCTCCCATCCTTATCACTCTCCCTGGGATGTCTGGATAGGGCTTTTAACAGAGAGTTGCATTCCTACAGGCAATTAAGCTGCCCATCTGCCCCAGGACAGTGGTGCTGTTGTAGAAATCTCACGGATGCATCTGTCTCCCCTTCTAGAGGCTATTGCTTTGAGGACAGGATTCCATCTCCATGCTAAATCTCCCCATCCCCACCCCTAGTGAATGGCACCATGCCCTGCATAGACTCTGTGCTGAATGTCAAATAAGACAGTACTCTAAAAAACTGGATTTGGAAGCAAGATACCTAGTGTGTTTCCTGGCTTGGCAACTATGAGACTTTCTTATCTTGGGTCAATCCACTCCTTCTGTTTTTGCCTCTAATTTCTTTATGAATGAGGGATTGCAGTGGGCCAGTAAGAGCAGCCGAGGCTTTGTGTCATGATGACACACTTCTTACACCACCCTTAGTAGCTGTGTGCCTGAGGTGAGTCACTGCCATTTCCAAGCCCCGATGGCTTCACTTGTAAATAGAACTAACATAGTCTGCCTCACACAGTTGCTGAGATATATTTTCCACAGACTGCCCCACTCCTTTCTGCAAAATTAGTAAGTTGTTTTTTCGCTGCTATATCATCAGTACTAGGACAGTGCCTGGGGCATAATTAGTACTCAATAGATACCTGTAAATGAATGAATGCAAAGCTAATCCCCAGCGTGCATGGGCACGTGCACACACACGCACAAGCACACAGACACACAGACACACACACATACACCGTCTATCTCACAGAACCTTGGAAAGAATGAAACACTATCTGGAAAGTATTTTGAGTTTTGCAGAAAATAATGCCTTAAACATCTAAAGTTATGTTCCTAGTTATCTTTGTATTTCTTCTTTCCCACACAAGTGCCTAAATTTTAGTAGCAAAAACAGTTGTCCCTGACCATCACTGAGTGGGCTGAGTGTTTTGTTTTGTTGTGTGATTGTCTCAAATTTTGACTTTATCACAGGACTCAGAAGCTGCTATCAAAAAATCCAAAGAATCCTTATGAGGAGTCGAACAGAGATGTGAGCAGTCGCAGGCCTGCTGACAGTGAGGCTGGGATGTCCTCCTGCCCTCAACCTTGGGTAATGTGACCAAAGCAGATGAAGCAAGGAATTGGCTTGATATCAACCCCTGTTCATTTTTTTTCTAATTTTTCACTGAGTTCAGAATGATTGGAATCTTATAGCTTCCAGGTGGTGTCAATGTTATCCAAGACCACATCAGCTAGGGAGGTCCTGGGTGGGAGGGTGTGGGAACTGTGTTGCTAATTAAAGGAATCAGATGAGTTATAATAATGCCATAATTTAATGGCACAATAAATTTTTGAAATTTTCTTTCATGTAGATTCTATAACTTAGATTTGTATGTGTTATGTGAAGACTTTCCATATTTTTAGTTGATACATTCCAGTTAGATGTCTTAAAAACCCAAGATTATAAAAAAAA
>NW_016107332.1:3693071-3714153 GCF_001604975.1 Cebus imitator
AGAACGTGCAGGTTTGTTACATAGGTGTACACATGCCATGGTGGTTTGCTGCATCCATCACTTTGTCATCTACATTAGGTATTTCTCCAAACGCTATCCTTCCCCTAGCTCCCCACCCCCTGACAGTCCCTGGTGTATGATGTTCTCCTTCCTGTGTCCATGTGTTCACATTGTTCAACTCCCACTTATGAGTGAGAACATGCAGTGTTTGTTTTTCTGATCTTGTGTTAGTTTGCTGAAAATGAGGGTTTCTAGATTCATCAATGTCCCTATGAAGACATGAACTCATCCTTTTTTATGGCTGCATAGTATTCCATGGTGTATATGTGCCACATTTTCTTTATTCAGTCTATCATTGATAGGCATTTGGGTTGGTTCCAAGTTTTTGCTATTGTGAACAGTGCTGCAATAAACATATGTGTGCATGCATCTTTATAATGGAATGATTTACAATTCTTTGGGTATATACTCAGTAATGGGATTGCTGGGTCAAATGGATTTCTATTTCTAGGTCCTTGAGGAATCGCCACACTGTCTTCCACAATGGTTGAACTAATCTACACTCCTACCAACAGTGTAAAAGTGCCTATTTCTCCACATCCTCTCCAGCATCTGTTGTCTCCTGACTTTTTGATGATCGCCATTCTAACTGGCATGAGATGGTATCTCAATGTGGTTTTAATTTGCATTTCTCAAATGACCAGTGATAATGAGCTTTTTAAAATGTTTGCTGGCTGCATAAATGTCTCCTTTGGAGAAGTGTCTGTTCATATCCTTCTTTTCTTTTTTTTTTTCTTTTTTTGAGACAGGATCTAGCTCTGTCACCCGGGCTGGAGTGCAGTGTCCAGCCATGGCTCACTGAAGCCTCGACCTCCTGGACTTAAGCGATCCTCCCACCTCAGCCTCCTGAATAGCTGGGACTACAGGCACACACCTCCACACCCAGCTAATTTTTGTTTTGTTTTTTTTGTAGAGACAGAGTTTCACCATGTTGCCCAGAGTTATCTCAAACTCTTGGGCTCAAGCAATCCACCTGCATTGGCCTCCCAAAGTGCTGGAATTGCAAGCATGAGCCACTGCGTTGAGCTCTAATTTTCTTAATATTTCTTTCTCGGACACAGTTCAACTCCCTAAATTTCAGTAGCAAAATAGTTGCCAGATAACAAACAAAAATATAGAGTGCCTAGTTAAATTCATGCTTATACTGAAAGTTCAAGTTTAAATTCAAAGTTAAATTTAACTGGGTTCTGTATTTTATCTGACGATCCTAAATATTTTCCAAAAAACACAGAGGTTTGGGAAGTTCAAGATGCTTCATAAATCATCCACTTCAGTAATTGGTCTTGGAACACTAGAGGGCAGTCTTGAGACAGGCTACACATTCCTGAATCAGTTAAGGGAATCTCCATTGCCAGAAACCTGTCAGAGTCAACGACTGATTCAGTGGATGCTGTTGGCATTATTTGTGGTATGTATTGTGGAAGAGACTGGCATATGTGGCAGATTCATGGACGATTGAATCCTTAGGGAAGCTCTAACAGGGAGAGGTTATGGAGGAGCAAAGACAATGTTTGGGGTCCTTCCCACCTCATTCCCCCTACTCCTAGCTCCCATCTCACTGTGAATTCCCAAAAAGTAGCTTCCTGTGACTGTGCTTTTGACTACCAGGTGATCATCTGTTCCTCCCTGTAATAGGCTTTCAGTGTTTCCTTATTTTTTTGGTTGGACTCAAGTTTGAGGGCAAAAAAAAAAAAAAAAATAGAAGCTGGGCGAGGTTGCTCATACCTGTAATCCCTGTGTTTGGGAGGCCTCCTCAAGGCAGGAGGATTGCTTGAGGCCAGGAGTTTGAGACCAGCCTGAACAACGTAGCAAGATCATATCTCTTAAAAAAATTTAAAAAACTTTGCTGGGTGTGGTGGTGCACACTTGTAGTTCCAGCTACTCAGGAGACTGAAGCAGGAGGGTCACTTGAATCCAAGAGTTCAAGGTTGCAGTGAGCTATGGTAGCACCACTGCACTCCAGCCTGAGTGACAGAGTGAGACATGAGAAGAAGAAATGTGAGTTCTAGTCTTACTCCCCCACCAATTGGCTATCTACATAAAATTCTTTAACCTATGCAGACCTCTGCTTCCCCCTCAGTACGAGGGGTTTGGATTAGATTATCTTTAAGATCCCTTCAGTCTTTATCAATTCCACCAGTGTGTGATTCTTGGAGAACTTAGCTGTAGAATGTGCTTGGTTCTTTGAGGCTTCATGACTTTCTGAACTTCTAAGTTACCCAGATTTTACTTGTCAGGCTACATGATATTTCATTCCGGTTTTGAATAGCAGGTTTAATTTATCTCATTAAGTCATCATCATGGGAGTGAAGGAGAAACACAATCTGTGTATGCCTATTAAAAAATCAAAAGCATTTGCTGCTGTCATGAGCAACTTGTTGGCTCTGAACTATGTTAGGAGGCCTGGGGCTGCTGAGCTCAGTCCCCTACATCCTTCATAACTGTCATTGACAGCAGCTGCTGCTACAGATATCAGTGGGAGTCGGGGAGAGCTGAACGCTCAAACTAGAGGAAGCAGCAGCAGAAACAAATCTGGTTCCATCAGCGGCTTTTCCCACCTCAGCCCAGAATTCCGGGACCTATGTTCCTCTGGCAGAGAGGCACGAGGTTAGAAAATTTGCAGTGCAGAGGGTTGAATTTTGGCTTGAGACAGAAATAATGGGCATGTGTCTTTAAACAGTGGATCCTGTGTTGATTTTGCAATGCGTTGCTGCAGGAGATCATTAATGAGGACAAGACGAAGCATGATTAGTATTGTAAAAAATAAGAAAATGAAAATGCATGTTGTCTGGATTCACCCTTCCCTTATCAACATTTCCCTGTCTTCTCCCTAATTGGCCCCACTCATCATCCCTTTCTACACCTTTCTCAAAGGAAAATATGGACAAAGAGTTTTTTTCTACTCCTCTTTCTGTTGTTTCTGAGTTGCACACTCCTTTCTGTGGAGGGCCCGTTTCTGAACCAATGGAGCCTGATCAGCCAAAACCGCGGGCCAGTCCTTGTACTGGTTACTGATTGACAAGGAAGGACTTCACCAAATGATGTCCTTTGTCCTGCTGTATGCGGTTACTTCTTTCCTTTCCTTGTAGCATGGATCTGTTTTAATATCTAATCTATCTAGAGTGAATGTAAGCCAGTGATCTCTGGTCAGCCTGCATTGCAAGTGCCCAATCAATTTTTGATAATACAAATAATGACAAAAGTAATCATTTTGTTGACTTGAAGAGAAATGTTGTTTTCTGTTCCTCCCTATTAAAATTCTGGGTCCCCAGGCTGTTCAACCAGCTTATGAAATTGTCATTGCACTAGTAGTTATTAGTACCTTTAATGGCCCCAAATTACTCAGAACTTGGTAGCATGTTTAAATGAGTGTTATAAATGTGTGTGTGCGTGTGTGTATGAAAAGCTGTAGCACATACATATATGAGATATTATTTGTCTGGCCTACGGGCAAAGAATACTTAGGGATTCTTGGGTTGCTTGTGGTAAATCAGTGGCCTTCAGGGATCCATGACCCTAAAAGCTGAGATTCCAGAATTAGAATAGATTCTTCAGTTAACATATTGGTAGTGCCTAGTTGCTTTGAGAGAAAGTAACACAACGTTCTTCAATGAATGCTGAATCTCTCTTTAGCTAGAAAGACAAACTTCACAGGGCCTTTCTTCTGACTTTCACTTTATATATGATGAATATTGTAAAGCCATAGACTTTGATTCAATGATGTTGAGATCATTTGTGAATGATAACAATATCCTCTCTGTGTCCTTTTTGTTGTCTGCAGTTTGTGGTTATAAAGGAACACCAAGACCTCAGGATTGGGAGTCAACCGGAGGCTGGTGAGGATGGTCATGCAGCAGATGTTGGTCAGTTTTTATCCCTGGCTCCTGGTGAATAGTTGCTTTTACTTAGTTCCTTACTGTTTTTCAGTCAAAAGTCTCATTTAACCACACACGCGCGCACACACACACACACACACACACACACACACACACACAAAACATAACTAAATTGCATAAGCTCTGTGAGTAGCTGGGCTGTATTGAAATGCCATGGACCTTATTTGCACTTGAGTTGTGTCTTACATGAAGCTAACATGTTCACTCAGAACTCTAGTCACAGAGCAGCCCATGTCCTTGCACTTTGAGCAAGAATACAATGGGTGACTCCTGGATTTGAACTGAGTTTTGAGGTCATTCTTTGGGTCCAGGATCTATACTGGTAGCTGCGGTAGTCCCAGTTAAGTTTTAAATGGTTTCAAGAAAACATGTTCCATGTTCAATCCGTCTAGTGGGAAGGGTTTCTGTGAATTTAAGTTGATGTGAGGATTGTCCTGGGGATTTCAGAGTATTCCCGTCTTATCAGGGGCCTGACCTTAGCCAGACGCCTGGCTGTCTGTGAAGTCCAGCCAAGCCACTTGTGGAGAGGCCGTAAAACCAACCCTGGTTCTCAGGAACTCAGTCTACTTTGGAGAGAAATGAACTCAGATACCATTTCACATAATACTTTTTCCAAGAGTTGCGTTACGATCAACCTTTTGGGTTTGGGTCTCAGTTTGAGTTTTGTTTCACAGGCCAGAGGACATTGCATCACAGGCCAAAGGCATTTTTGACCATGCCTTTGTGTCATGAGCCTTTGGAAAGGTTTAGAGAAACGTTTAGCCAACAAAAACAGTACCTCTGCTAATGAAAGGAGCTCATGAAATATCAACTCTAATTATATTTTCCATATTTTTTCCTTCTTCAATATGCTTATTACCGCAAACTCCTCCTCACACTTCTTTCTGGAAAGAACATAGGCTTCTTATTTTGGAAAACTCACTCTAAATTCCCTTCTCATACCTATGTTGCCATGAAACCCCAAATACTGAATTCAGTACAAATTTGTTACCTAATTTGAAGAAGGCCTGGATATTAAGGTACACTTAAGAATTGAATGTGAAAACTACAATAAGTAACAGTTTTCTATATGGATCATTACTTTCCCCTGATGAAAAATTCAGCATTTTCAAAAATTTGTTTCAGTGTTTATTGTTATGGGTAACACTTTTAAAAAGTAATGGAATATCTCCTAGTTACCACTTTTCCTTGAGCAGCTAAAAACACAATTCATTCTTATAATGGTAATCCACTACAGAGGCACAAGTAATACAGTTTTGCAAGCTAAGAGCACAATAATTTCACAGGAATTTGGTTAAACTTAGAAGAGAACTAAGGACTTGTTACAGTTAGCTGAATACTCAGGAATATGTTAGAATGTCTCTCTCTGCTACTGCTGTATTGTCCCCCCCTCACCCCCGCACTGTACTGCAAACAATTTGACCCATTCTCTGTGGGTCACTCATATAACTGTCTCCCAGAAGGACTGATCACATCCCCGATCATGTCCAGCTGTCTCATAAATGCCTGGGGTGAAAGTGCGCATAGAGATTGGGGTGTGGGGAGGTCAAGTGAGGAATTAAACAGAAGATCAAGTTTGGCTCTGAGTCAATTTCTTCTCTGCTCCTGAAAAACGTATTAAAACGCAATACTAGTGTAGTTCCATAAAACCATCTTCGTTGAGCTCAGCCAACATCAGCTGACACAGGTTAAGTGCAGAGCATATGCTAGGGGCAGCTGACCACGCCAGGGGAAAGGAAAACAAATACATCTAAAATCTGAGCTCAGACCAGGTATGGTGGCTCACACCTGTAATCCCAGGACTTTGGGAGGCCAAGGCGGGCAGATCACTTGAGATCAGAAGTTAGAGACCAGCCTGGCCAACACCTCTACCAAAAAACACAAAAATTAGCCTGGCATGGTGGTGCACACCTGTAGTCCCAGCTACTCAGGAGGCTGAGGTGGGAGGATCATTTGAGTCTGGGAGGTGGAGGTTGCAGTGAGCTGAGATCGCAACACTGCATTCCAGCTTGGCTGAAAGAGTGAGACTCCATTTCAGAAAGAAAAACCAAAAAAATCCTGAGCTCTGTCTACTCTTAAGTCATTTGTGGTCCAGATGGGGAGACAGGAAGTACACAGTAAAAGCTAAAGAGCAATGTGTCAGGTAGTACAGTTCTTTAAATCATCTCAATTAACTAAGACTATTTTAATTAAAAAGATTTAAGATGCCAACCAAGGCTCTTCTAATTTTTAAAAACTTCTTTTCAGTCAAGGTCTTACTCTGTCACCCAGGCTAAAGTGCAGTGGCTTAGTCATGGCTCATTGCTCAAGCGATTCTCCAACCTCAGCCTCCTAAGTAGCTGGGACCACAGGCGTGCACTACCATGCCCAGCTAATTTTTTATTTTATGTAGAGATAGAGTCTCCCTATGTTACCCAGGCTGGTCTTGAGCCCTTGGGTGCAAGCCATCCTCCCACCTCAGCCTCCCAAGGTGATGGAATTATAGACATGAGCTACTGTACTGGCCTATTTGATTTTCAAAAAATTGGGCCCTGAGTGGGGCACGGTGGCTCATACCTGTAATTCTAGCATTTTGTGAGGTGAGGTGGGTGAATCACCTGAGCCCAGGAGTTCAAAACCAGCCTGGCCAACGTGGCAACCCTGTAAGCTGAGGTGGAAGGATCACCTGACCCCGAGGAAGCGGCTGTGGTGAGCTGTGATTGTGTCACTGTGCTCCAGCCTGGGTGTCACTCCAGCCTGGGTGACAGAGTGAGACCCCGTATAAAGACAGACAGAAAGAAAGAAAGAAAAAGAAAATGTGTCTAGAGTAGTTTGAAAATGGGTTATATTTGTGTTTCAGGCCAGTTCTGCCATTTATGATTTCTCTTGCCAAGTGTTATGAATGATATGAATACTGAAATTTCTTTTGTCTTTTGTGTAGGGTCAGTGCAACCAACTTCATGGAGTAAGGAGCCCCATTTATGTGGAATGGGCACCGAGCAAGGCTGCTGGATTCCAGTATCCAGTGATAAGGGCTCCTGTCCCCAGGAAATGGAGCAAAGCTTTCATATGCCCTCCCATGGAACACAGCTCCTTGATGGGGTTGTCGAGAAGCCCCATTCTCTCCTGTCAGCTAACCCATTATGGCAACAAAGGGCCCTGGACCCATCCCACCACATGGAGCTGACTGAGTGAAAACTGGAATTAAAAGGAAAGTCAAGAAGAATGAACTATGTCAATGGATAGTATCTTTTTTTTCAAAAGTAGAGGAAAACTATAGGTTTTTGTTCCACAATCTCTACGACTAATCACCTATTCAATGCCTGGAGACAGATCTGTAGTTGTGCTTTTGTTTATTCTTTCACACAGTCTCATTGCCATCTTATTTTCAAGTAAGAGTACTGGGAGAATCACTAGGTAACTTATTAGAAACCAAAATTGGGACGATAGTGCTTTGTAAATTGTGTTGTCTTCAGTAGTCAATACAAATAGATTTTAGTTTTTGTTGTTCCTGCAGCCCCAGAAGTAGTTAGAGGTTGAAGCAGACAATCACAATGGTCAGTTACAAAGTAATTTCTTTGATCTGGACAGAACATTTATGTCAATTTCATGAAATTATTAGAATATTACGATACTGTTAAGATACAGTGTAGGCATTTAACTCTCATTGGCATGGTCCAATGCTGATAATTTTGCAAAATGAATTGTGATGAATCAATGAAAAATGTAATTTAGAAACTGATTTCTTCAGAATTAGATAGGTTTTTTTTTTCTAAATCTTTGAATGAAAACATTTTATTTTAAAAATATTACACGGGAGGCTTCAGGGTTTCTCAGTTATTACTGTCCTTCTCCCCCACAGAATTTGTATGTATTTTCAAATACAAGATTTTAAGTAAATTGACTGATTTATTTTCATTATAGGTAACAATGAATTTCTTCTAATTATTTAAATAAAATTACCAGAAAACATAAACATTTCATTGTATGCCTGGTTAAGTAGTTAATTATAGTCTAAGGCAGTGCTTGAGTTGAACCAAAATTATTTGTCAAGTTTGCTGATGTTCCTGTTTTTTTTTCAGAGAGAGGATTGTGTCTCACTCTGTTGTCCAGGCTGGAGTGTGCGATGGCACAGTCATAGCTCAGTGCAGCCTTTAACTCCTGGGCTCAAGCTATCCCCTGCCTCGGCCTCCAGAGTAACTAGGACCACAGACACAGGTCACCATGCCTGGCTAAATTTTTTATTTTTATTTTTTGTAGAGATGAGGGTCACCAATGTTGTCCAGGCTGGTCTTGAACTCCTGGCCTCAAGCAAAGTCATGCTGGTAATTTTGCAAAATGAATTGATTTGCTTTCAGCCTCCCAACATATTAGATTACAGGCATGAGCCATGGTGCCCAGCCTTGTAGCTCTTTAAAACATAATTTTTCATCTACAACTCTAGCTTTATAAATTAAAATTTCACATGGTGTTCTAATTAAATATTTTTCTTGCAGCCAAAGTATTGTTATTAGAGATAGCACAACCTGATATAGTGACTTTGAATTTTGGGGGCTTTGAATCATTCAGTTTATGCATTAACTAGTCCCTTTGTTTATTTTTCATTTCTCAACTCCTTGGACTTTGGTGATTCCAGACATCAGAATAAAAAGAAATTGAAGTACCTGCTTTCAAATGGATACTTTATAAGAATTATGGTAAAAATTTGGTGCTGGGGAGGAGGACTTGAGGCTTGTGGATATTAATTATTCAGTATGACACCTCACCCAGCTACTTTAGATTTTTCTATATTCAGTTTTGCTTTCATTGACAATTAATATCCTAGAGGATCAGAAGACTTGTCTATTTCTGCTGAGTGAACTGACCTCAGAAAAATAACAAAGTTTTCTTTCCCTAAGTGCGAATATTTTTTCTTCCTCCAAAAGCTCACTTTTGGGTTTAAATTACATTTTTGTATTTTAGCACCTCCTTCTTGTAGGGTTTCAATGATGAAAAAAGAAATGATACGAGATCACAGCTACCCATAACATACCATTATCTTTGAACCAGAAAATCCTTGTTTCCTGTTTAATGACTCTGGTACCTTAGAAACTGGGATCCTGCTAAGTCCTTGACTAGGCTGTCCACCACCTACTGGTTGGACTAAAGAAAAAACGCACTTTGTGTTTTTTAATCAACAAGCCACGCTGCAGAGATATCTTCTTCTTGCAACTTTGCATTTTTACCAGTAATGTCTTCTTTTCTTTAAAAATTCAAGTTTTTAAAACAGCATTTTCATGTAAAAACTTGATTCATGTTTTTTCCAGACTGAATGCTTTTACTCCCTAACTCTCAGGGTCTCATTTTGCACAATGCCTGACTGAAATTCCATGACTAAATGTCATCTACATCTAAAATGAGCATTCTGGCCTCTTTTCTAGCATCTAGTAAAGGCTAAATATACTGTATTCTTTTGAAACCACATGATTTCAGTCCAACTATTAGCCTTGATTTCTAACTGATGTCCTTTTCATGAGAATAAATTATTGTGTGATCATTACTAAATTATAAATCCTTAGAAAACACATATACACCTACAAGCAAAACAAACAAAAGGCTAAAAGAAACAAAATATCTAGTCAATTTAAGCAGCTGTGACAGGCAAGATTTTATGTTTTGCTTTGTTTTCTTTTACTTTTTATTTCCTCTTCATTCTTTAAGTCTTTAAATGAGAAATTCTTTTCTGCCTTGGTTCATTCCGAAGCAGGAATTCCAAACTTTCCTGTTTGGAACTTGACAGGGTTTCTGTAGCTAGAGGCCACATGCTAGCAACAAGGAAAACACCAGGCTTTCCATGCCTGGCTGCTTTGTACTGTTTGAGCCAGAGAAGCTGTAACTGTTTCCCAGACTTTCATCCCTGCATGTCATTGGGATATAGTTGGTCACTGTGGTTAGATGCAGCAAAAGACAGATGCACTGGTACCAGCTCATCCTCACTTTTCCTGGTGGTGGTTGCTGCCAGCCTGCAGATTGTCCCCACTGTCCCTTCCTTAGTGTTTCCTAAGTCTCTTTTTCCTGAGTGTTGGCCCTGATGCACCCTGGTGATTCCAGACCCACCACCAGACAGACGCAGCATCCTTCCATAAACTTCCCTGCCTGGTCTGCTGGATGTTCCCTCCCACTTGGGAAGCAGGGAATGCCTGGCTTCTTGGGTTTACCTGCCAACTCCAACTTGTCCACACATCCCATTGCATCAGATTGCTGATCAATGACTTTGCTCTAATCCTCCAAATCCCTTTTCTGTACCTTATTTTTCCAGCTCCTCTTGCAGTTATGTAAGATTTAATTTCTATAAGAAATTACTTTTATTACATAGTATGCAATGATTTGCTTTCTTGATTGAACTCTGGTGGATAAAATAGGCAAATTCAACCAAATATTCAAAGAACACATCATTCTTATATACAAATTCTATATAATAGAAAAAGGAAAATACTCCTCATTTTATGGAGTCTTATTTCTATAGTAGACAAGTATAGCACAAGAAAGAAAGATTACAGGTCAAACTCAATTACAAATATAGATGTGAAAAGTCTAAACAAAATAGTAACAAAATGGCCTTGGCAGTATATCACAAAAATAACATTTCATGGCCAATTGGTAATTATATAATAAATGAAAGATTGGTTAAATATTTAAAATCATTAGTTTCATTCAACACAGTACCAAAGCAAAAGAGAAAAAAAAAAAAAACAGAAAAAGTTTTCAATAAAATTCAATATGTTTCCACAACAAAACTTCTTAGCAAAAATTTAAGGAAAAGTTGAATTCCTGGCCAGGTGTGGTGGCTCACGCCTGTAATCCCAGCACTCTGGGAGGCCAAGGTCGGTGTATCATGAGGTCAGGAGTTCGAGACCAGTCTGGCCAAGATGGTGAAACCCCATCTCTACTAAAAACACAAAAAAAATTAGCCTGGCATGATAGCACGCACTTATAGTCCCAGCTACTGGGAAGGCTGAGGCAGAAGAATCGCCTGAACCTAGGAGTCTGAGGTTGCAGTGAGCCAAGATCGTGCCACTGCACTCCAGCCTGTGTGCAACACTACCATTACTTCTATTAAACATTGTGCTAGATATCTTAGATAGCAATCTGACAGCATAATAATATCCTAAAGCAGTAAGATTAGATTTTTTTAAATATGTAGGGATTAAAAATTTTTAAATTATACTCTATTTGCAGATGATATAGTTGTCCAGAGAAAATGCAAGATAATCTATAGTTAAATTACAAGTAGTAACACAAAATCAATATATCTCAGTAATGCTAACTAGAAAATGCAGTTAAAATGTGTAAATTATAATAGTAATATATATATAAAATAACCATGAATAAATCTAACAGGTATCCAAGCCCATTATACAGAAAACTAAAAATGGACGTTGGCTGGGTGCAGTAGCTCACACCTGTAATACCAGCACTATGGGAGCCTAAGGCAGGAGGACAACTTGAGACCAGGAGTTCTAGACCAGCCTGGGCAATAGAGTCAGCACCTGTTTCTATTGAAAGAAGAAAAAAAAAGGAGCTGGGCCTGGTGGCTCACGCATATAATTTGAGCACTTTGGGAGGCTGAGGCGGGCGGATCACCTGAGGTCAGGAGTTTGAGACCAGCCTGACCAACATGGTTGAACCCTGTCTTAAAAAAAAAAAAACTAAAAAACAAAAAGAAGGGAAATACATTAAAGATTGAAAGATGACCTAAAAGAAGATATACTAAGTTCATTAATAGGAAGTCTTAATGTTATAAAGTCATTAATTCTCCCCAAACAGATGTAACAGTTCAATAATATTTTAATTAAAATCTCATGTTTTTTTTCCATTAAGCCTGGCAAACTAATTATAAAGTTAATATGAGAAGCTCTAGCTATGAACATCTAGATTTATCAGAAACCTACTGCTAGGAATAACTAAGAAAACTGGATAAAAAACAACAATTCATTTGAGGGCATCAGCTAAATATTAAGGCAATGAGGATTCTAGGGGCTAAGATCTTAAGAAAGAATGAAAAATGGAAAGAGATAAACCTGACACTCAGTGTGTCACTCCTCCTCTTTCAGCATTTGCTAATTCATAAACAGCAGGCTAAAAGAAGAATACAGAGAATAGCGGTAACATGAGAAATTGAGCAGAGCTTTTGCCATTGTTATGGGGCTAGGAGAAAAAATCAGAATTTAGGACCTGTCAAAGAAGAATGGCCCTTGATGACCAACCCAAGGCTTCACATAAGATCTTTGAAGATCCACATTGTAGGCCAAAGACCCAATTAGAAACAGTCCAGCCCTCACAAAGAAATACAAATTCAAAATAGTTCATTCCCTAATAAAGTTATTTGATCCCATCTTTAATGTTGCTACAAGCGAAAGTGAATTTTCTCTGAAAGAATTAATGCCATTCAGAATCTATTTCTTAATTTTTTATATATAACATCTGGCATTCAACAAAAAATTACCAGACAAGCCAGGGGATAGTTAGCCAAAGCAAGAGAGGGAGGGAGGGAGGGAGGAAGGGAGAGAGAAACAAAAGGTCAAATAAGCAGACCTACAGGAGATTCAATTGTTGAAGTTATTAAACACGGATTTTAAAATAACTTAGGTTATATACTGAAGAATACACAGAGTGAGAAAAAGAGTTTCAGCAAGAATTGGAATCTTTAAAAACAATAAACTTGTAAATACAATAACTAAAAGTAAGAACTTATTAAATAGGTTTAACAACAGATTAAACACAGCTGAAGAAAGAATTAATGAAATAGAAAATAGATCAGCCAGGCATGGTGGAGCACACTGTAGTCCCAGCTACTCAGGAGGCTGAGGCTGGAGAATTGCTTGAGCCCAAAAGTTCAAGACCAACCTGGGCAATATAGTAAGAGAGTGTGTGAAACCTCATCTTATAAAAAGAAAGAAAGAAAATAGGTCAACAGAAAATATCCATACTGAAGCATAAAGAGAAATAAAGAATAGAAAATACAGAAAAAGCATAAGAACACAAAAAAACTTCTAATGTGTTTTTTAATTGTAGAAAGACAGACGCAAGACTGGGGTAAAAGCAATATTTGAAAAGATCATATGTGAAAACATTCTAATAATGAAAAATAATAAACAATACAAAGCCAGGCAATAAATACAAATCAAACCATAAATAGAAATCTTAAAAAACATTTTTAAAGCAGTCAGATATAAGAAACATTATTTTCAAATGAACAAGATGGTCCATCATGAACAAATGAACATCAATGGAAATTATGAATGCCAGCAGAAAATATAATAATTGGCTGAGTGCAGTGGCTCACACTTGTAATCCCAGTACTTTGGGAGGCCAAGGTGGGAGGATCACTTGAGCCTAGGAGTTTGAGACTAGGCTGGGCAACATAGGGAGACCCTGTCTCAAATAAAATAAAACATAAAAAAAAAAAAAATAGAACAATGTGTTTAAAGTGTTGAATGAACTAGAATTCTACATCCAGCCAGCAAAAATAGTGTTAAAGGTGAAAGCAAAATAAAGACTTTAGATAACAAAAACCTAAAGAATTGGACAACAAAACACCTGTACCAATACAGATATTGAAGAAAAATTTTCAGGCAAAAATAAAATGATCCCAGATGAACTCATGAAAATACAGCAAAAAATAAACAATTGAAAGGGTCAATATATAGGTAAATGTAAATGAATACAGACTCAATGAAAAATCGCACGTTATACATGAAGAATTAAATAGAATGACTTGATCTATCAGACACCAGAAATTATTATAAAGTAATAGTAACTAAAAAGTATGGTACTCTTTCAGGTTAGACAAATAGGCAAATGGAATAAAAAAGAGCTACACACAGAAACTTGAAAGATGATTGAGTGGGCAATGAACATCAGTGGTATAAAAATGAACTATTAATAAATACAGCTGAGAAGACTGATTCTCCATTCATAAAAGAATGAAACAGATCCCTATTGTAAGGACTGTATGTACAACCAAGGTAGAATACAAACTTAAATTTGGAAGGTCAAACTATAAAATTTCAAAATAATTTATTGGCATACACTTAATAACCTTGGGGCAAGGACAATTTCTTAAGACCCCCCAAAAGAGGAAAATATCAAAAAGTTGCCATTAAAATAAGAACCTCTAGTCTTTATATCATAAAAAGGGTAAAAATACAAAATTCAAGCTTTGAAAATAAATTTTTGATAGATATAACTGACAAAGATATAAATCTAGAATATATAAACACTTCCTAAGGTCAATAAGAAAGAGACAAGCAACACAGTAGAAAGATGTGAAGTGGTAACACAACTGTGACCCCAACAGCACATGAAAAGGCGATTAGTCATGTTGGTAATAAGGGCAATGCCAAATGAAACCACAGATACCACTTCGCACCCAGCCATTGGCAAAAATTTTTAAGTTAGATAAGTACCAGGTTCAGCAAGAATGTGGGCCTATCAATACCCTTACATACTTCTGGTGGGACTGTTAATTGGTACAATCACTTTGGCATTACCTCACACAGTTGAAGATGTTTATATTCTACAACCTAGCAATTCTAATCTGGGGTATATATCCTGGAGAAACTCTGTATCTGGAGATACACAGGTATCTCAAGGCACAGACAAAGGAATTCATGATCACACGCGTGCACACACACACACACACACACACACACACACCCTGAAAACTGGAAACCACATAAATGCCAACAGTAACATAAATTTTAAAATTATGGAATGCTGTATAGCAGTTAAGAAATGAATTACAGCTATGCACGTGACAACTGATTAATCTGAAGAGCTGTTTAACCTGGATCAATCAGAAAAATAGAAAATAGCTCATTTTATGAACAAACAATTCCTTTATATAAATTTTATAAGCAAGGAAAATTAAACAGTATATTGTTTGTGGATGCAGGCTTGAGTGGTAAAATTATGAAGAGCAAGGGTATCACTGACCAAAAAATTCAGAAGTGTAGTTGTTGGCTGGGCACAGTGGCTCACACCTATAATCCCAGCACTTTGGGAAGCTGAGACAGAAGGATCACTTGAGGCCAGGAGTTCAAGGCTGCAGTGAGCTATGATCAGCCCAAGGTGATCGGGTGAGACACTGTCTAAAACAAACAAACAAACAAACAAACAAACAAACAGCTGTAGCAACAAAAGAGAAAAATCAGGAAAAAAGAGTAGCTGTCTTTGGAGCTAAAAGAGGATGCCTTCAGTGATAGGTACTCCAGGGCTTCTGAGGTCCTGGTAGTGTTCTACCTCTAAGTCCTCGTGGTGGGCACATCAGTGTTTTATTATTGTTATTTCTCTGTGAAGTACCCAATACATTTTTTTTCACTTTTTGAAAAGAAACTGTTCTTAAGTTTTCTATTAAGCATGTCTTGAATTCCAAAGTAGCATTATTCACATTCTTTGCATTCATTTGGGGTAGGTTTGCTGAACTCCGCATCTCTGAAGCCATGGAGCATGCATGCTAGATTTCCATGTTTCAGAGCTGGAAATTTTCCTTCCCTGTATGAAGAGCCTCAAGAGAGGCAGAAGATGCTGCTTCCTACATATCTTGAACACTGAGAGGGTTAAAGAAGATAATGGAAGAGCCAAGGAAAGAAGAACTGTAATGTACAAGAGACAACATAGAAAAAATAGAAATTGGCATTTGGAATCTCGTAAGAAATTATTTGGTGAAGATGATAAAAATTATGTTCATAATTATGATGAGAAGGAGCATTTGAATTACAGTGATTTGGTTTGCTCTACTATTTCATCTTTTCTCTTCTATTAATTTATTCTGACCTTCAACAATCTCTTGTTTGGGTTTTCCCCTGCCTTTCAGTTTTACATTCTGCCTTTTAAATTCTTATGTAAGCTTTTCTCTGTTTGCTAAATTAAGTAGATCCATAAAGTAATACATATGTTTGTAGTGAGCTGGAAATTACAGTGAAACTGTCTGTACTTCTGTGTTCATGAGATAATGAATAGGGGTAACTTTTTAAGGAATTAGAATAGAAAATCAAGATCACAAATGGTAGGAAGCAGAAGCTTCCACAATCTGGCTCCAAGGTTTTCTGTCTCTAACAACTCTTTAATCCTCCACTGTATTAGAACTCTCAGAACCAGCTTCGTTCCTTTCTTATTCCAAAATTACAGCTCTTTTTCCATTTGTCTTAGGTTCCAAATGACTTTTTATTTCTGCACAATTGTTACCATCTTATTTAAAAACTGTCATAAAAACTTAGCAAGTTTCTCAGAAAACAAGGCAAATGGAAAAATCCGTGCTTCAGTGATTGCTCAGAGCCTTGAAGTGGGCACTCTGTCTGCTCATGAGGAGAAGAAAAAAGACCTTCATAATCCTAGCTCTGCAACTGGAGAATCTTAGAAATACAGCATACCCTAGAGGCCATAGAGTTCTGCTCAGAATAAAATTCCCTTTTTCTTTGGCTTCAGCTTTTGGCTTACTGTAGTCACAGGGAGCTTGAGACTTCAAAAGACAGCTGTTATGCTCTTGGAGTTGTAAGGAAATTCTTCCTTAGTGAGGTATTATAGGCCTCCTCTGGGCTAGCTTGGACCTCTACAAGACTAATTCTTCAAATATGTAAAATGCTGTCCCCTCATTTCGACATGTCTCCCGAGAGTCTTCTCTTCTGAAAGCCAGCATCCCTGCTTTTGTTGCCCATGTCATACGTTTTGAGACGTAGTTTCAGACTGTGCTGGTGCCGCCGTTTGGAGGGCTGGATGTAGTATGGCAGCACCCTTTTTGAAGTGAGATACCCAAACTGAGTATCAGACTCCAGATGTGGCTGAAACCCTGGGGATACTAAGTGCTTTATTCCCCCTTTTATGCTCAAGTTCCCAAATTTTGTTAGTTTTGATAGAAACTATATGACACAGGAAGTGTATATAGAAATAATCAGGGATCAGCAACGGAAATCCACTGGAATGCTTCTCTATAGATATATTCATTGCAAAGTCGCCACAAGTAGCCAGGGCTTCCATCAAGATATTAAGTGGAATATCCTCCCTGGGCCATGGACAGGACGAGCTCAGGAGCGGGGTCTACTCCTCAGACCCCCACCCCAGAGCCTCTTGTTTCTGCTTCTCTCTGCAGGTCTGTTCTGCTTTCCTTCTTCTCTTGGCAAAGTGACCTTTCCATGTCTTTTATGTTTCTTTTTAACTTTGGTTTGTCTGTGCTCCGTGTGGCATGAAACAGACCTACGCCAAACTCTGTAAACTTTTCATTTCAAGTGTTCCCATTTCCATTGCCCAGCTCCATGTCTCTCAGACTTTTGTGTCCATGAAATCACCTGGGGATTTTGTTAAAATTCCGATATACTTCCATAGGTCTAGGATGGGGAATCCACGTTTCTACCAAGTTCCCAGATGACGTGGATGCTGCTAGTCCACAGACCATACTTTGAGTAGCAATGAATCAGGCTGCAGCTGTCCCAGTTTCCCAGCTCCCAACTCCAACTTCCTGGGAAAGGGAATTTTATGACTGTATTCCAGTTTTTGGATTTGTTCACTCTGGTCCAATTAGCCACTGGAAGGGGAACAGATGTACATGTTACAAACATGGCCACCCTGCCTGGCCCTTTCAGCTGAAGCTGTGGGTGGACTGATTTAAAATGCCAGAATAAGCCTATAGCAGATGTCACTAAAACCCTCAGATCACCTTTGTATAAATGACTCACTGAACCAAATTTTGCTTATTTTACTCTTGTGCAATTTTTTCTGATGGGAAATATTGTTATTTTCTTTTTTAAATTTAAGTTCTGGGATACATGTACAGGATGTACAAGTGTGTTACATAGGTAAACGGGTTGATGAGTTGATGGTTTGATGCACCTATCAACTCATCACCTAGGTATTAACTCAACATATATTAGCTATTAATCTTGATGCTCTCCCTTCCTGCACCCCCACCCTACCCCGACAGGCCCCAGTGTGTTATTCCCCTCACTGTGTCCATGTGTTCTCATTGTTCAGCACCCACTTATAAGTGAGAACATGAAATGTTTGTATTAGTTTGCTGAGGAAAATGGCTCTGAGCTCCATCCATGTCCCTGCAAAGCACATGATCTTGTTCCTTTTTATGTCTCCATAATATTCCATGGTGTATATGTGTCACATTTTCTTTATCCAGTGTATCATTGATGGACATTTGGGTTGATTCCATGTCTATGGTATTGTGAATAGTGCTGAATATATGTGTGCATGTATCTTTAAAATAGAATGATTTATATTCCTTTGGGTATACTCAGTAATGCGATTGCTGGGTCAAATGGCATTTCTGGTTCTAGGTCTTTGAGGAATTGCCGCATTGTTTTCCACAATGGTTGAACTAATTTTACATGCCCAGCAACAGTGTAAAAGCGTTCCTATTCCTCCACAACCTCGCCAGCATCTGTTGTTTCTTGACTTTTTAATAATCACCATTCTGACTGGTGTGAAATGGTATCTCAATGTGGTTTTGATTTGTATTTCTCTAATGATCAGTGATGTCAAGCTTTTTTTTCATATGTTTGTTGGTCACATAAATGTCTTGTTTTGAGAAATGTTTATGTCCTTTGCCTACTTTTTAATGGGGTTTTCTTCTTGTAAATTTAACTTCCTTGTAGATTCTGGGTATTAGGCCTTTGTTAGATGGATAGATTGCAAAATTTTTCTCCCATTCTATAGGTTGCCTGTTCACTCTGATGATAGTTTCTTTTGCTGTGCAGAAGCTCTTTAGTTTAATTAGATCCCATTTGTCAATCTTTGCTTTTGTCACAATTGCTTTTGAAGTCTTTGCCTATGCCTATGACCTGAATGGTATTGCCTAGGTTTTCTTCTAGTATTTTATAGTTTTCAGTTTGACATTTAAGTCTTTAATCCATTTTGAGTTAATTTTTGTATAAGCTGTTAGGAAGGTGTCCAGTTTCCATTTCCTGCATATGGTTAGCCAATTCTCCCAGCACAATCTATTAAATAAGGAATCCTTCCCCCATGGCTTGTTTTTGTCAGGTTTGTTGAAGAGCAGATGATTGTAGATGTGTGATCTTATTTCTTACCTATTCTGTTGCATTGGGCTGTGTAACACTAACATTTTCTAACATAATTGACATGGTTCTGATTTTCTTTGAATGCTGTCCACATAGTTAATATATCTTCTTTCTGATGCTTGTGTGAGGCTTAGGCCTATGAAATTCATATATTCATAAGCCTAAGAAAAAACAATATGAATTATCCTCTTATATCTTCTCATATCATAGATGCTATTCTGTCATTTCAGTGAGATTTTAGAAGAAAGAAAGAATTGCTGTCAGTCAGCCATCCTAAAGAAGAAGCACTTTATATTGTAGTTTTAAAATCCTTATGCCAGGCCCTGAACTCAGTGCAAACCAGCCGTCATTTATGTGAAATTTACAATTATAAAGGTTACATGTCCCTTTTCAGTTGCTTCTCCAGGTGGATCACTATGGCCCTTCCAAGGATCTATCTGTGTGAGATCCAAGCTGTGGGAATGATATCTACAGGAAAGCTTTGTAGAAGTTCAGAACTGAAACTTTCACTTTACACCTCTCCATCCACACACATACCAGATGCTGGCTTCCCTAGTACACTACGACAGCAGGAGTGACGGCAGCACTTTGCTTTTACTCCCTGATCTAGATGCTTACTCCATGGTGACTATTCTATGGTGCTTTATCCTCCCAATCTGGTGTGTTTTAGTTTCAAATATATAGGTAGTTTCTAAGGATTGAAGCACTTGAAGGAGTGTGCAGTGGGGAGGGGATGACAGGGATGGATGCAGTAGGATAACGAGAACGTTCTCTGGCGTGAGTCTTGGGAAGGCAAAGAAGTGCTTCTAGCTTGGGGAGCTTAGGAAGAAATCCCATAGCAATTCATTTCAGTCCCGGATTGTCAGACTTGGTCCTATTGTTCATTCACTCTTTTAAAACTAGTCCTATAGAAGTCATACGATCCATATGAGGTTTGGAAGAGGTTTTCCATAATTCAGAGAATTGGCCCATTAATCAGAAAATTGGCTTATTTTCCGTCTCTTCATTTTGTCAATTAAAGGCATAGCCACAATGGATAGATTCATTCTGGATGCAAAGAAAATCAAAGTACTCTTAGAGATTTGTTGGGCCAAGGAGACACTCACATGGGACCACTTTGTAGATCAATTTTCCAAGCCCATGAAAAATAAATGGGAGTGTCCCTATGTGAGCTTGTTAGCATCTGTTCCGCTGCATTATGCATGATCCCACCATGTTCATGGTGCATCTATCCATCACACTGTTTCAACAAGGATTTTCCATTTTTGCCAAATGGTAGCTATCAAGACAAAATACATAGTTTCCTCATGCTGATTTTCTTGGCAAGAGTCTCTCTTGCACTTTTTTAAAAAAATAGCTATCTATAATTTACCGTTGTTTAGTATAGCCACAGAGGTTTGGCTTCCTCCCTTAGGGGACAGATTTGAGGGCTTGTAGACACTTCTCTAGTCGTAATATTTGCTTGATAGTTTTTCTTTTTGTAGCACTGTCATTTTTAAAAATTTCAAATAAACTTGTTGTCACTAGTCTGTCTAAAAGTAGATCCCATGTATGTCATTAATAAATATGACTCTCATGTAGACGTTATAAGAAAAAAACCCCAAAGATCTGATTCCTTCTCTGTTAGCTTACACAAATGTATGCAGATATAAAGCAAACAGCATTGTGAGATTTTTTTTCTGATAAAAATTAATTTATTCACTTTAATGCTATAGTAGGTAGAAGGGAAGCTTGCATTTGAATTACATTCTGATAAACAGGGTAATTATACTTGCCTAATTAGAATGATTTCTGCATTTAATAGGCATTGAATTTTTGCATACCAGAGCAAGTACAAAGCCTATGTGCCATTTTTCTTTCCTTCCACTGATTTAATCTATGCTAATAGCTATTCAATCTCTTTCAGACTGCTGAGTATTTGTCTTTGGTGCATTTTTCACCCTTGGCTGAGATAGTAATTGCAGCTGTTAAAAAAATTTATTTTCATTTTGTTGATTTTAAAACTTATGGTTGTTACTTTTAAATAAAATATCTATATAAGATATTCCCAACTTAAAAGCAAATATTTTCTGATACTGCAAGGGA
>NW_016107332.1:3714573-3728798 GCF_001604975.1 Cebus imitator
AGGAACACTTTTACACTGTTGGTGGGAGTGTAAATTAGTTCAACCATTGTGGAAGACAGTGTGGTGCTTCCTCAAGGACCTAGAAATAGAAATTCCATTTGACCAGTAATCCCATTACTGTGTATATATCCAAAGGATTATAATCATTCTATTATACAGATACATGCACACGTAAATTCATTGTGGCGCTGTTTACAATAGCAAAGACCTGGAACCAACCCATATGCCCATTGATGATAGACTGGACAAAGAAAATATGGCACATATACACCATGGAATACTATGCAGCCATAAAAAATGATGAGTTTGTGTCCTTTGTAGGGACATAGATGAATCTGGAAACTATCATTCTTAGCAAACTGACACAAGAACAGAAAATCAAACACTGCATGTTCTCACTCATAGGTGGTGTTGAACAATGAGAACACATGGACACAGGGAGGGGAACATCACACACTGGCTTCTGTGGCAGGGGGGACAAGGGAAGGGACAGTGGGGGGTAGGGAGGTTGGGGAGGGATAACATGAGGAGAAATGTCAGATATAGGTGACAGGGGGATGGAGGCAGCAAACCACATTGCCATGTATGTACCTATGCAACAATCCTGTATGTTGTACACATGTACCCCTGAACCTAAAGTGCAATAAAACTATATATATATATATATGGAGAGAGCGAGAGAGAGAGCGAGAGCGTATATCTGAAGCAGTGGTTTAAGTGGCCACACTTACGAAAGTTATGAAGTTCCATAATTGTCAGTTTTGATTTTTTTCCACTATGCCCTTAAATTAAAGACCTATTTTTTCAGTGACTAAGACTTCCAGAAGCCAAATCTCTTTTCCTAAAGAATGACTTTCCTGAAGGAGAATAGAACTCATTCACAAATTTGAGCCAGTTGTTTCAGAATAGTTTGAAATTGAGACAAATTTGAATAAATGTACAATGTTTGATATGAAAAGTAGATAAATGGATATGAAACTAAGCCATAAATTTTTTACCCAGCTTTATAGACTTGAATGGAGCTAGAGCCGGGCACGGTGGCTCATGCCTGTGATTCCAGCACTTTGGTTGTTGAGGCAGGTGGATCACAAGGTCAGGAGATCAAGACCATCCAGGCTAACATGGTGAAACCTCATCTCTACTAAAAATACAAAAAATTAGCTGGGTGTGCTGGCACATGCCTGTAGTCCCAGCTACCCGGGAGGCTGAGCCGGGAGAATTGCTTGAACCTGAGAGGTGGAGGTTGCAGTGAGCTGAGATTGGGCCATTGCACTCCAGCCTGAGCAACACGGCGAGGCTCCGTCTCAAAAAAAAAAAAAAAAAAAAAAGCTGAAATCGTGTCCTTTTGCAACTCTAGATGTCAAGAGAAGCAAGTTTCTGCTACTGCAATGTTTGCAGACTGTGAACATTTACTACTACAAGGAGGTAAAGTGTTAGTAAGCAGTACTTGTATGAACCACTTTTTATAAATTTTAATGATTAGGTATTTACTTTTTATCAAACATTTTGTTATGAAAATGCTTAAAGTACAGCTAAGTGGGAAGAATTTTACAGTGAACACCAATAAAACCACTTAGATTCTTCCACAAATTTTTCTTTACTTGTTTATCACATATCTAATCTTCTATCCATCCCTTGATGCAGCCGTCAATCCATCTTATTTTTAATGCTAATTATTATAAGTTGCAGACGACAATACATTTCATTCAAAATACTTTAGCATGCAGATTAATGAGTTCAATATTTGTTTATAGTTTATTTTTCTTTCAGTGTAAAATTTACTGTTTGTCAAAATGCATACATGCACCTGTGTAACTGAAACCCCAGTCAAAGTATCGAACATTCCCTTGCTTCCTCCTTTACCTCTATCCTTACCCATATCCCCAGGTAACCACTGTTCGAACTTTTTTTCACCATAGATAAGTTTGCCTATTCTAGAACTTCAATTAAAGGCAATCATGTATTATGTACTCTTTTGTGTATGTTTTCTTTCGCTCAGTCTAATTTTTTTCTTCATCTCTGATTTTCATTCCTTTTTAAGGCTAATATTCTATTGTGTGAATATATCACAGTTTGTTTATCCGTTCTCTGGTTTGTTTTTAGTTTTTAACTATTATGAATAAAACTGCTATGAACAGTCTTATACAAGTCTTCTTCTGTAAATGTATTTTTTATACCTCCCGGGCAGGACTGTAATTTTATGGTCAGACAATAGGTGTATTTTTTAGTTTTATAAGAAAGATACAGAATTTTTCTAAAGTGGTTGCATTATTTTTATGCTCCCATCAATAATGCATGAGACATTCAGATATCCTGCAATTTTTTTTTTTTTAACTTTACTTATTCTGGCAATGTGAGCAGTATCTCATGGCCTTATTTGCATTTCCCAGATGTTTTATTTCTTTTCTTTTTTCCTTTTTTTTTTTTTTGAGACAGAGTCCCACTCTGTTGCCCAGCCTAGAGTGCAGTGGTATGATCTTGGCTCACTGCAACCTCTGCCTTCTAGGTTCAAGCAGTTCTCCTGTCTCAGGCTCCCAAGTTGCTAGAACTACAGGTGCACACTGCCACATCTGGCTAATTCTTTATTTTTATTTTTAGTAGAGATGGGGTTTCACCATATTGGTCAGGCTGGTCTCAAACTCCTGACCTCAGGTGATCTACCAGCCTCGGCTCCTAAAGTGCTAGGATTACAAATGTGAGCCACCGCACCTGGTCTAGATGTTTTATTTCTAATAGCTTTTAGAAAAATACAATTGGAACATAAAGTCCATAATTTAGGTCCAAATAGAAAATAAGTCAATTTAAGATAAAGTTCAATAGAAATACTAGGTAAATAATAGTTGTGATGGTACATGGATATAGCAAAATTTGTTGAAGTGGTCTGTGAATAAGTGAAGTTTGAGAAATACTTTTACAGAGAAGGTAATTTTTCAGAATTCCATGATTTCATGGCTTTCTGTTTTGTTTTGTTTTTGAGACAAGTTCTCACTCTTGTCACCCAGGTTGGAATGCAGTGGTGTGATCATGGCTCACTTCAGCCTTGACTTCCTGGGTTCTAGTGATCCTCCCGCCTCAGCCTCCTGAGTAGCTGGAGACTACAGACACATAACTAATTTTTAAAATTATTTGTAGAGACAAGGTTTCACTACATTGGCCAGGCTGGTTTTATGGCTTCTAAAAAATCAAGTAAAAAAAATCAACATGTAAAAATATTTAAGAAATTTTAATTACCATAATCCACTATAGAGTGCCTGAGCTCTGAGGTTAGGTTTCTAGGTAAGCATAAGGAAAAAAGATTTCCAGCCTCACCACTGCTTTTGAGGCCATGCTTTAAACAGTATAATTGTATAAAACCTAGAAAAGGAAAGAAAACTATATTCCAAAGTGGCAAGGTGGATATTAGTACACATACTGGAGTCAGCCTGCTGGATTTGATCCTGGTCCCACTGCTTACTAGCTATGTGACCCTGGCAAGTTACCTTCCTTCTCTGTGCTTCAGGTTCCTCTGTATAAAATGTGAGTTATAATAGGATCAACTTCGTATGGAATTGTGCGGAGTATATGTGTAAAAACATGTGAACAGCATGTAGTAAGCACGATGTAAGGGGTAGGTTACTATAATTATTGCTACTGTAATCAATCAGCACAAATACATTCAACTGAAAAATGAGGCAGGGGAATAAATACCTCTAGAAAGCAGAAAGATGTGTGCTTTTTGGAACAGGTGTATCTTATTGTCAACCTGGCACTAATTTCCCTTTGATATGGTTTGGATCTGTGTCCCCACTCAAATCTCATGTTGAACTATAATCTCTCATATTGGAGGTGGGGCTTGGTGGGAGGTAATTGGATAATGAGGGTAGATTTCTCACAAATGGTTTAGCACCACCTCCTTGGCGATGTCCTTGTGATAGTGAGTAAATTACTGTGAGAGCTGGCTTTTAATAGTGTGGCACCTGTGTGCTCTCTCCCTACTGCCTCCCTCCATGTTAGACAACTGCTCCCCCTTCAGCTTCCACCATAATTGTAAGCTTCCCGAGGCCTCCTCAGATGCAGATGCCTGTGTTATACTTCCTGTACAGCCTGCAGGACCATGAGCCCATTAAACCTCTTTTCTTTATAAATTACCAGTCTCAGGTATTTCTTTATAACAATGCATGAATGGCATAATCCACCCTTTTTCTAGGATAGTGACTGGCTCTTCCATTGGGCAACAGCCCTTCCCAGTACTCAGTGTGAGGCTGACCTTATTTCTTGGCCATCTGGTCGAGGCCTGACCAATCCACATTTCCCATCGTTCTGTTCACATTGATTGGACACTTCTCTCAGTCAGAATACTACTACTCAATAAAATTTCTGCCGGTGCTATTGAGAAAGTAACTCCCTTTCTTTCTGCTACAGTTGCTGAGCTGATAAAACAGGATGGAGCCTCTGGGAGCCATTTTGGATCCTCTAGGGAGAGCGTGCCTGAATCCCACAGAGCAAAATGCAAAGCTAGAGAAAAAGAGAGGGAGCAAGGGGGGGGGGAGAGAGAGAGAGAGAGAGAGAGAGAGAGAGAAAGATGTCCACTGATATCACTTGACGACTGGCTCCAGCTGTCTTGATCTGACCTTCCCAGCTGTGGACTCATACTTTCCCTTTTTTGCCTAAGCCAATTTGAGTTTCAGTTGCTGTCATTTGTAACTGAGCATTCTGATGAATACACCTTTTATAGTCAAGGGCACATTTTTGCAAGATAATTTCCTTCAGTTAAGTTGGGGGGGCTTTGCTGTGTGTATGTACATGTTTTACTCTGATGAAACTTGTGTGTAGGTGGTTTGTTTATATTACATGGAGAGATTGGTAGAGCCAGGTTTATGAAATACCCCAACAGATCAGGAGGCAGATTGGGAGGAAAATGATGCCAGTCTGTTTACTGTGAAGCAGCCGTGGAAAGCAGGAAGGCACTCATTGTTTCTCAGTGTCATCTGGATTCCATGGTCTGAGTGAGATGGAATGGAGAGGGATGGGGAGTGAGGAGGAGAGTGAGGCAGGATTCTTCTATAGGTTCTTCTGTCTCCCCTACCCGTTTGCAGCACCAAGACGAGAGATCTGCTGCTTTACTTTCCTTCTTCTTTCAGCCCGCCCTTATCAGCTGTTGCAATTGGAACTTCCAGAACCTGTGCCTCCAAGTCTCAATACTCTTTGACAACACCTCTGATAATAATCCTTCCTTATACCCCTGGACTAAGGCTCATATAAACATGATGTAATAATCTGATTTCAATTGGCCCAGCCATCTGGAAAAGGTGCCTTTCAATCATTTGGTTGCACTGAAACTAAGCCTAAGATTACCACATCTATATTTAGTGACTTCCTAATCACAGTATCAATAAATATGGCGTCTTATTGCAAAGCTGGATAATTGCACTTATTCTTGTTAACATCTCATGTGTTTCAAAGAGTAATTACAGATAATGAGAAAGTTTAGGTTCAAAGGATTATGCATATTATCGAATAACAAATGAAGAGTGTTCGAAAGGTGTGATGGGGTTAATCACTGAGGGCTAAAACTGCCTGCTCGTGCATAGCTAAGGAGAAGCGGCATGAGCTTCTCCATGGTGTGCAATCGATGCAACTCTACACCTCCACACCAGCCTAAATTCTGAAACCCTAACCACCAAGAAAACAAAAGAAGTGCTATTAAGAAATGAATGGGTTCATGGAGAGAGAGAGAGAGTGTGTGTGTGGTGGTGGTGGTGGGGGCATAGGGGTGTGTATGTGTGTGTAAAGTCTAATAAAACTAACCTGTGATGTTTAGCAAGAATTTCCCGCGTATGGTCTAGTGTCTCTTAACTTCATTTATTAATGTTTTATATTCGATTCATTCACTCACTGAAAAGATATTGAGACTCCACTTTATGTTGCAGGAATTATACCATGTGCTGGGTATAAAATGAGGCTGCCCTCACAAAACCTATAGTCCATCCGGGAGACAAATGTTAAACTACAGTGGTGATAATCACTGCAGAGCAAAGTTACAGTGTGAGATGCTTTGATCTAATCCAGTCTACAAAGGTCAGGACAGATTTCCCTGAGGACCTGACATTGAAGCTAAGGCCAGAAGGAGAAGTTAGATGAGGAGAAAACAGAGAGCAGCAGAAAATAATAGAAAGCGTGAAGGCCCTGAGATGGGGAGCAGCTGGTTCCGTGTAAACGTGGGAAGAATGTTAGAGACGCTGGAGAAAGGTGAATAAGGCTGGAGAATAAATGTAGCTGGAGATGTGGGCTGCGGCCAGACCAGGTAGACCCTGTTGGCCCAGTACAAGAGGCTGAACTTTATCTCAAAGCTATTAGGGCCACACCACTGACAGGCTGTATGCGAAACTTTACATTTTCTTTTAAAATTACTTTTCCTTTTAGAGACAGGGTCTCACTCTGTTGCCCAGGCTGAAATGCAGTGGCACAATCACAGCTCTCTACAGCTTCAAACTCCTAGGCTCAAGCCATCCTCCCACCTCAGCCTCCTGAGTAGCTGGAATTACAGGCACAAGCCACCATGCCTGGCTGTTTTTTAATTTTTTCAGAGACTGAGTCACTGTATATCGCTCAGGCTGGTCTTGAACATCTGGGCTCAAGTGATCTTCCTGCCTTGGCCTCTCTTCCAGAATGCTGGGATTACAGGCATGAGCTACTGCGCCCAGCCAAATTTTACATGTTCTTATGGTTGGCATTTACATAGTTTCAAATACACATGATATCTTTTCATTGTATTTTGTAGTTTGATCACTACTTTTAAAAGCAAAGCAGAGAAATTTAGAGTTAAAAAGTTAATAAGTAGGTCAACAAGGACAAATAACTTAAAAGGGCTTTGGGATTTTCTTTGTTCCATTATACCATTTTAGAATTATGGGGTTTTTTTCGTCCCTTTTATTTGTATGTCTTGGAAAATAGTAAAGAAAGCTGTCCAACCATTTTGTGAGATAATTGTCTTTCCAAATTTTGTCAAATTTCTAAGGCTATAAATGACGGTGATACTTAAGATTTGATTCTAGAAAAAAGCCAGTATTAATATGGCAGTAACTGGAATGTAAGAACAATGCAAGAGTTAAAAGCATGAGTTCTGGACTGAGGTCAGTCAAATTCAAGTCCAGCTTTGTCAGTCACCACATGTATGGCACTGAAGATGTTGTTTAGCCTCTCTTATCTGTAAAATGGAGACAATAATATTAACTACCTTGCTGGGCCGTGATGAAGATGATGACAGAATGCCTTTAAGCAAGGTAATTGGTAAACAAAAGAGTACATAATCAATCAATAATACTAACAATTTCAGTGCAAAATTGTCTGTTTCCACTAAAATAGATGGAAAATTCCATATTTGTTATAATACATACCATTTTATAAGTACGTATGTGATAAATAACTGATCACTAAGCTCATACACACATACAGTAGCTAATATATAAAAGTTTTGGGAGGCAATCTGAAGAATTAGAAGTTTGGATTCAAATGAATAAACAACAGAGTAATTAAACAGAAATTAAATACTGAAAGACAAACAGCCAAGTTTAAATGGGTTCATGAACAGAGATGTTAAAAACAAAAGGCAAGAAGTCAGTTCAGAGGATGCAAAAAGCAATACAATTTTTATTTACTTTTGTTTGTGAGACAGAGTCTCACTCTGTCTCCTAGGCTGGAGTGCAGTGGCACAACCTCAGCTCACTGCAACCTCCGCCTCGCGAGTTCAAGCGATTCTCCTGCCTCAGCCTCTCAAGTAGCTGTGATTACAGGTGCACACCACCACAATCAGCCAATTTTTGTACTTTTAGTAGAGACAGGGTTTTGCCATGTTGGCCAGGATGATCTTGAACTCCTGACATCCAGTGATCACCCGTCTTGGCCTTCCAAAGCGCTAGGATCACAGGCATGAGCCACTGTGTCCGGCCCAATTTTTAAATGAAAGATTGAAAGCACAGGGACAGAGAAAAGAGCAAAACAACTAAAAAATATCTTCAAGGGCCAGGAGATAATATGAACAGGTAAAGCCACTGTGTATAACAGAGTAGGTGTAGCAGGCTCTGCATAAAGCATTCACATTAAAAACTATGTATATTTTTGAAATTATGGTGATAAACAGTTTGCAATCCCAGGAATAAAGTGAATACCCCAAATTAACAGAAAATAGTGATGGAATTATTGAACTGCTCCTTTCTGCTGCATATGTCATGTTCTGTGATCCTTCTCTTTTTCCTGATCTGCTCCCAGGCATATGCCCCCAACTTACTGATGTATGTGGGCCAGGTGCTGTGGCTCCTTGGAAAGACAGCCCCTTTCTATCCTTAACTTGCCCAGCCCTTCTTCCTCGGTTGAGTGTGCTGAGGTTTGACCCTAATTATGGATCTGGTGGCCAGGAAGGGGCATGGGGCAGATCATGAGAAGGGTAAGCATTGCCTAGCAAGGCACTTCTCTAAGGTGAAGCCTTTCAAGTAAGGGTGTGTGTGGTGTGTGTATGGTGGGGGTGGCTCTATCTTCCAACAATGGAAAATGGGCTTTTACTGCAAATCCGGAGAGTTCAAGGAAATCTGGGGGCATCAAGGTTCTCAAGTGCATCTACCCAGATAGACCCATCCCAATTTTCAGCACTTACTTCTTCCTCATGGAGGCTCGATTTGGTCTGGGAGACTAGCTTTTTTCTGGGAATCCAAGCTTCTCTCAAGTCCTTTTTTTTTTTTTTTTTTTTTTTTTTTTTCTCAAGTCCTTTTTTTTTTTTTTTTTTTTTTTTTTTTTGAGACAGAATCTTGCTCTGTTGCCCAGGCTGGAGTGCAGTGGTGTGATCTTGGCTCACTGCAACCTCCACCTCAGAGGTTCAAGCGATTCTCCTGCCTCAGCCCTCGAGTAGCTGGGACTCTAGGCACATGCCACCACACCTGGCTAATTTTTTTTGTATTTTAGTAGAGATGGAGTTTCACCATGTTAGCCAAGATGGTATTGATATCCTGACCTCATGATCTGCCCGCCTTGGCCTCCCAAAGTGCTGGGATTACAGGTGTGAGCCACCGTGTCTGGCCAATTTCTACCATTCTTATAGTTGTCTTCAAGGCACAGGAGATGGGGGTCACTGTAAAAATTGCAAAGAGTTTTCTTCTTTTGCTTTAAATTGTTGATCAATAGATCTGCCAACAGATCCATCAATCAGTAGATAACTTCCTCTCTTTGTTAAATCAGTTCCGCAGTCCTTACAGTTACTATTTCCCTCATACATTCCAAACACCTATCTCATTGCACCAGTTTCACGTAACTCTTTCCACTTGTATCTCTTCCCAGTTCTTCACGGGTAAAGGTCTTAGCAATCAGCAGGCCAGGGACCAGCAGTGCCTTGTCTCCTACCAGTGATGTGGTTCTTCTTTCCATCCTGCAGCCTGGTGATCCAGCTAGAGGATTCTTTCCCTGATATTGTTTCCTAGAACCATGTGCCATATGAACTCTTAGACTGGATTCCCTGGAAGCAGCACCTGGTGTGAGATTTCTTATTAAGGTTATTATTGGGAGAGTGCTCTCTGGAGGAGAGGCATGAGAGAAGAAGCCGGGTAGGGGAGAAAACTAAACAAGGGTGTGGCTCCCCTAGAGACAACTTCCCCTTGTGGAGGATCTGGAGCAGAAACTGCACCGCAGAACTGGCTCCACCTGGAGTAGGAAGGCCTGTCTTTGATACATCAGTGAGTACTGGCTGTGGTCTTTATTGCAGGTCCCCACTCCCAGAAACATACATAAAGAACTAGCAACTCTCCATTGCTTTTGTTATTGTTGTTTTTCTTTTTTTTGACACGGAGCCTCACTCTGTCACCCAGGGTGGAGTGTAGTGGTGCAATCTTGGCTACACCACAATCTCCACCTCCTGGGGCAATTTTCCTGCCTCAGCCTCTTGAGTAGCTTGGATTACAGGCTCATACCACCATGCCCAGCTAATTTTTGTATTTTTAGTAGAGACGGGATTTCACTATGTTGGCCACGCTGGTCTCAAACTCCTAAGTGATCTGCCCACTTGCCCTCCCGGCATGTTGGGATTACTGGCATGAGCCATCTCACCCAGCCTCTCCATTGTTATTATCAGCCAACACACACACACACACACACTCTCTCTCTCATACACTCTCATACACACACACACATACACTCACACTCTCACAAACACTGTCTCTCACACACATACACACACACACGGGACGGGTGCTCCAGGAGTAAAGATAGCGAACATCATCCAACTATAGCTGTCATTATTATCCATCATAACTGATAATATTATCAAAAGGCAGTTCATATTTTTGCAGCTGGAAAAGTTTCCCTTTAATGGTGGCTGTGAAACTGGTACTATTTTTTCTCCTACAAAAGGCTATGTTTTCCTTAATGTTCAACTGTAATTAAGTAGAAAAGCCATTAATTTGAAGGGAAAATGCAAGTGAGTTTATTAATGGAGTGTTAACAAAAAGCTTTATTGTAGCAATGTTCTCTTCTCATTCCCTATGTGGCCTCCTAACACATACCACATACATTTCTCCCCTAAGAATGTCTGTGGGTTTCTGAGGTAAAAACATCATTTTATTTTTTTGCCTGCTGTAATCGAAGCAAGTTTCCAAGTTGGTAAATTAATTCACTGTGCCCTGCTTACAACTAACTAGCTAAGAAGGATATAATATCATATTATATATGCACAAAGATATATACTTTAATATGTGAACCAGAATTAATTAATGCTTCATGTAGAAAAATCCATTTTGCCTCAGTATGTAAGCACCTGAGAAGTGCATTTATCTGAAAGCTTCTGGGAAACTGCCAGAGTGATCTATTGAACTATAAATGTAAATCTACTTATAATTTATAAGCAAATAAGCCTCAGGCATGTTTTTATAGTTCCAGCCTTCTCTGGCTAGTCTGCACAGCAGAAAAGAAAAGACGTACTTTTTGAAGGTAACTCTAATTTTCTTCCCACATTCAGTATACGTGAAGGAATTTGGGGAAATTTTGCATTTAATGGAAACCCATTTATAAATTTTCTTGTGAAAAATTATAACCATTGTAGCAATCTTGGGGAAAGGAAGTGCTTGACCTTTGTTCAAGCCGTCAGTTATGAATATTGGAAGTGAAAGCTACTGAGGTTACGGTGTAAGGGTAGAGAGCTGAAGTATCTTGTTAAAAGGGAAGGACTTACACATTTCAGCATTCACGTACATTTGTTAGACTACAAGTAATTATGACCTTATTGGAAGAAAAATGCAGGAAAGGTGAATTGTTTTCCTTGCTAGGAGAGAGAATTTTTGAGCAGCTCCCTGGAGAGCAATAATGACCCAGCATGGGTTTGATTCATTTGTAACGGAAAAGGTATGAACTTGAGGAAAGTGTTCAAGAAATATTTGGAAGTTATAGTTTCTCTACTGGACTGCCTCGAAGATTTAGCTATCCCCCCAGGTGCTATGTGATCAATAAGAAATGTAGTGAGTCCTGAGCTTTTGGAGGTGTGTGATGAAGGGTGATGGTGATATGTTGAAGAAAATTAGATTTTCTCTTTGTCGTCAGGAGTGGTGGCTCACTATGACACATACTAGCTAACATTTATTGAGGACTGAAAATGTACCCGGCACTGTCTGAGAACTTTTCTTATTTATGAGAGGGGTACTATTGCAATCCACTTTCCACAGATAAGAAAATTGAGGTGAAGAGAGATTAAGCAATTTGCCTGTGGTTACACAGCTAGTTAGCGATAAAAATTGAAACCTGGATAGTTTGACTCCAGGGCACATGCCCTTGGCTTTTTGGGGACACAGCTTCCGAGGATGTAACCACAACCAGAAGAAGGACCTTTTAGGCTTATGTCATACTCAAGTTGCTCTGAAGCAAGGTTGTGTCCCTGCAAAGTTAAATGAGGAATTAGATTATTTTCTAATATATTCTATCAGTTCTATTTTGCAGCCCCTCTATTTTTAAAAAGTCAAGCTGGTGGTGGTGGTTTCTGTGTCTTTGGTTATTGTTTTTTCAGCCTACTTTGATAAATTCTCCACCTAATTTTGAGTTTGTACCAGCTGAGAAGAACCAAAGTAGGGTGACACAAATGAGGAAAGTAGCCTGAATCTGGCTTCAAGCATGTCTTCCGTGCCAATGTGGATTTATAGAAGGATTGCAGTGAGACATATGTAACTTTAGTTGGGAAAAAGAGTTGGAGTGATGAACCTCAAAGATGACCTGGCGATGTGGAAACTGAGAGTGACTGAAGGCCAGGGACTTGGCCAAGTTCATGCAGAATGGCTCAGAGAAGGCTTTAAAGGGAGCCTCACATGTGTGCTTCCTGGAACATGCTCTTTCCTCAATGTGCCCTTTAAATGAAAGACTAAACTATCAGGCAACACTTGACAAATCACAGTGAAAAGTAACAGCTCTGGTGACAAGGTGTTTACTGACAGACAAGCTCAGTTGGAAAAATGTTCTCATAGGGACTCTCTTGGGCCCTTCAGCCATAAAGCGTCCTCTGGGAAGAATACGTTCAGCTCAAGTTTACTCTGATAGAAAAGATGCTGGGCAATGAGGTGGTGGAGGCTGGTTGGAAGAGTGATAATGACAAATTGTCAGCCAAAAAGAGAATAGGGAGATTTACGGCGTGAAAACCTAACCCAAGCCACAACTGTGAAGTGCCAAGGATCTCAGGGGATTTGATATTTGGGGAAATCAGGCCAATTTCTTCTTCATATGTCTCGATCTTTTGAATACATCATGCTAATATTATCCAACCTTGGACAGTTGTGAAAATAGTTCAATGGTGATTGATTTACATTCTCCAAAAAAAGTTCCTATTCTGGAAATTAATTTAAAACATCACAGCTGTAAGGAATAGGTATTTGTCCCTCAAGTTTCCAGGCACATAGATATTTACTGACTGAATAAATCAAGGCATGTTTGCTGTAACCAGGACAGAATGTGCCTGGTCAATCCTTATCTATTTTGACATGGAATAAAACATTAAATTTATGATCAAAACATGTCTTCTTAGTTATTTAACTAAAATTTAACTGAATAACTGTCAAAAGTATCATTTACATAATGCTTTTTGAATTGCTCTGTACAATTTCTTTAAAGCCTTGACTAGCTTTAGCTCCTAGCGTGAGAATGTGAGAGACGCCTTAAGGTTTACATGCATTTAACATCCTGTACAATTAAATGTCTGCTTTTCTATTCAGCTTACCTTGTTAAATGGGGATAGATTTTGTACAAACTTAGTAGGAATATTGCAGAACCAATGAGGAAATGCCCAAAGCTCTTTGATAATCTTACTTGTGGATACCTGGTAATTATATTAATTAAAATGTCTTTTGCCAGTGGCACACAACCAGGCAATGTAGTCAAACTCGGATTCATTTTGAAATATAATATTTTAGAGTAGGAAAAAAAGGGTCATTTTCTGCTCTAAAGGAAACCATAACTCCTTAGAGAAATGGTTGATTCTGGGTCTGGGTCTGCAAGAGCAGGTGGTGAGCCTGGGACGTCCCGTTGTGCTAAAAACGAAGGAAGGAAGATATCCAAGACTACTGAGCATGTGTCGAGAAAGTGCAGAACCTGTGCTGAAGGACTCCCACTGCCCAAAGATGGAAGAATTTTAGCAGCCAAAAAAAATAATGACTACAATTGGTTGAAATATATTGATTATGTAAAAATTCATAAGATCAGAAAAAAAAATAATGGAAACAAGAAAGAAAAAAGTTCTCAGTACTTGTCTGTTCCCATTGCAGGTGGCTGGTGCATCAAATTAATGCTCTGAAAATTGGTGAGTCAAACAAAAAATAATTAAGGATTTCTTTATCCTGTCTGTATAAATTGTATCTCAGGATGCTCAAATTGCCTCAGTGCTTAAAAAAAATGATTTTTTAAGCAAAAGATATTTAGTTATGACATGTGGAAGAAATAACGGAAATATAAAATCTCAATTTTTCATCACCCAAAGAAATAAGTGATTCAGGCAATTGTTATCAAAATGGATGCAAAGGTTGGGCATGGTGGCTCATGTCTGTAATCTCAGCACTTTGGGAGGCTGAGATTGGTGGATTACTGAAGGTCAGGAGTTCAAAACAATCTGGCCAACAAGGTAAAATCCTGTCTCTACTAAAATACAAAAATTAGCCAGGTGTGGTGGCAGGCACCTGTAGTCCCAGCTACTCAGGAGGCTGAGGCAGGAGAACTGTTTGAACCTGGGAGGTGAAGGT
>NW_016107332.1:3728863-3731094 GCF_001604975.1 Cebus imitator
AAAAAAAAAAAAAAAAAAATGCCGAAAGGATGAAAGATTTATAGAAAACTGGATATTTGAAAGGTGTCAGGGTACTCATCTACATCCACAGAAGGGGGGAAAGTCAGCATTATAATTAGGAGATTGTTAACTGTACCACCTCATCAATCCTAGCCTCTCTAAAAGTGGAACACCCAGACATCATGTGCCTCCAGAGAGAAGCAATATGAAGTTGATGGCATCATCTAAAACATTCTTGCAAAAATCTTAAGCTTGAGTCTCATCAGGTTTTATAGGCAATACCAGAGACAGGGGAATTAGCTAAATGATACCACAAGCTAACAATCAGAAATATCCAGACGTGGGGCATTTCATAGGACCATTGACTCTATTTCTTTAATAAATCTCTTGTCCTGGATGAAAAAGCAGGGAGGACCTCTCTCCAAGAAGACATTTTGAAGATAATCAGAAAAATTCAAAAAAATAACCAGGATGTTAGATGATAGCAGGAAATTATTGTAAATTTTGCTAGGAGTCATCAATATTGTGGCTATTAGAAAATATCTTATTTTTTAGCAATGTTTATCGAAGTATTCCAGAGTAAAATGTCATAATGCCTGGGCTTTGCTTTAAAACAAATATGATAACTATAGTAAAATATTAATAAATGTTAATCTAGGTGCTGGAAATATGGGGACTCATTAAATTATTCTCTTGAATTTTTTTTTTTTTTGAGACAGGTTCTCATCTGTCACCCAGGCTGGAGTGCAGTGGCACAAACGCAGTTCACTGCAGCCTCTACCTCCCAGGCTCAAGAGATCTTCCTGAGTAGCTGGGACTACATGTGTGCACCACCATGCTTGGATAATTTTGTTTTGTTTTGCTTTAGTTTTGTAGAAAGGGGGTTTTGCCATGTTGCCCAGGCTGGTCTTGAACTCCTGAATTCAAGCAATCCTCCCACAGTCGCCTCCCAAAGTCCTGGGATTACAGGTGTGAGCCACCATACCTGGCCTCTTTATTTTATATATGTTTAAAAGTTCTCATAATAAGAAGTTTAATCAGCAGTTAGGCTAATTAAAATTAATTTTAATTATATAATTATAAAATTACTTATAAATTAAGCTCTCAAGAGCAGTTCAAAATATAGAGAAACGTTCACATTGCTTTAAAAAATATGCATGAGAGCCAGGTGTGGTGGCTCATGCCTGTAATCCCAGCACTTTGGGAGGCCGAGGCGGGTGGATCACGAGGTCAGGAGTTTTGAGACCATCCTGGCCCACATTGTGAAACCCCATCCCTACTAAAAAAAACAAAAAGTTAGCTGGGGATGGTGGTGTGTGCCTGTAATCCCAGCTACTCCGGAGGCTAAGGCAGGAGAATCGCTTGAACCTGGGAGGCGGAAGTTGCAGTGAGCCGAAATCACACCACTGCACTGCAGCTTGGGTGACACAGTGACACTCTGTCTCAAAAAAAAAAAAAAAAAAAAAGCATGTATGTAAATATGAGACATTTTGATAAGGACTAAAATAGTTTTATTAGATGTATTAATGGTTTTTCTTGATAAACAATGTCTATGTAATAAAAAGAAAGGAGAGATAAACAGGCTGTAATATTTTATTTGTTAGGGATACTTGGCTTTTTTTTAGTTTCAGAGCTGGGACGTGGATGAAGGCTGAAATCCATCAACTAGAACTACAATTTTGAGAGAAATATGCTGTTATAATTAAAATGCAGTTACTGTAATATAATTGCAAAGTAATACAGAAATATAAAGTGTACCAAAATCCTAGACAAGGTGAGTGCTTTTTAGTGGCATTATGCTGAAATCAAATGATGTTTATAGAATTCCCATTGTTAAAGCAAAATGGTATAACTTAAAACCTCAAAATGTAGTTAATCTAATTTGAATGAACAAACAAGCAGTTGTGCTCCCTTAGCCCAGGTGCAGCTTCTGACAGTTTATACAGTTTTCTTCCCATGATATCCTTACAGACATTTTTAAAGGCTTTTTTTTTTTTTTTTTTTGAGACAGAGTCTTGCTCTGTTGCCCAGGGTGGAGTGCAGTGGCACGACCTCAGCTCACTGCAACCTCCACCCCGTGAGTTCAAGTGATTCTCCTACCTTGGCCTCCCAAGTAGTTGGGATTACAGGTGCCTGCCACCATGCCCAGCTAATTTTTGTATTTTTAGTAGAGACGGGATTTCACTATGTTGGCCACGCTGGTCTCAAACTCCTAAGTGATCTGCCCACTT
>NW_016107332.1:3732024-3804898 GCF_001604975.1 Cebus imitator
CAAACAAAATCCAAACTACAATGGGTATGTCAAAATATACTTCACATTTTCCCTAATAGAGGGATAGTTTTTTACCTAGCTCCTCATTCTCTGTTAGTCTGGAAAATATGTTTGTTTATAGCTTCATTTATAGTTTGTGTTATAATAATAAGACAGAGAAATTCCATGGGCAAATTTCTGTAGTATCACAGTGAAGACAAAATTGAGGCTTATGTGTAGATTACCCAGAAAAGAGAAAAGAAGTAACATAATAGTAGTAGTAGTGATAATATTAGCTATTTATTAAGCAATTACTATGTACCAACTACTATGCTGTTGTGGTTTGAATGTGTCCCCCAAAGTTCATGTGTTGGAAAGTTAACCCCTAATGCAGTAGTATTGAAAGATGAAACCTTGAATAGGTGATTAGGGCATGAGGGTTTTGCCCTTATGAATGGATTAGTGTTATTATTGTGGGAGTTGGTTAGTTACTGAGAGAGTGGGTTTCTGATAAAAGGCTAAGTTCTGCCCACTTCTCTCTCTCTCCTTTGACCTGCCACCTCTCTCTCTCACCTTTCCACCTTCCATTATGGGATGATGCAGCAAGAAGCCCTCGCCAGATGCAGGCCCCTTGACCTCGGGATTCCCAGCCTCTAGAACTATAGGAAGTAAATCTCCATTCTTTATAAACTACCCAGTATTAGATGTTCTGTTATAGCAGCACAAACTCCATAAAACTGTCATCTAATTTAATCCTCATAATAACTCTGTGCAGTAGGTACTATTTATTTATTTATTTGAGATGGAGTCTTGCTCTTATCGCCCAGGCAGGAGTGCAGTGACATGATCTCAGTTCACTGCAACCTCCGCCCCCTGGGTTCAAGTGATTCTCCTGCCTCAGCCTCCCAAGTAGCTGGGATTATAGGCACGCACCACCATGCCCGGATAATTTGTATTTTTAGTAGAGACGGGTTTTCACCTTGTTGGCCAGGCTGGTCTCGAACTCCTCAGGCGATCCATCCACCTCGGCCTCCCAAAGTGCAGGGATTACAGGCGTGAACCACCATGACAGGCCTGCAGTAGGTACTGTTATTATTGTGTAGATGAGGAAACTGAGACAGAGTGGGCAAATAACCATCCCCAGGCAGATGGCAGTTAAACTCCAGAGCCTGTGTTCTGAAGCCTTAGACAAGAACTTTGGCTCATCACAGTCACAATAGTACAGAAGATTGTAACATTTCCAGTGGAATAAGCAATTAGTCATAATCCAATGGCTCAAAACAGCTCTGCCTGTTTAAAAGTATACAAGGAAAAAAGCACAAGGACTTTATCAGCACACACACAGACACTCATGCAGACATACACACTAAACACACAGACAGGTGGAGAAGATAGAGATCTATCATATACCTACAACCATACACGAAAATGTATTTATTCTTTCAACAAATACTTAGTCTTCTACGGGGGCCTGGAATTTCAGGAGCAAACAGGCAAGCTTGATTCCTGTCCTGCAGAGCTTGTGATCTATTGAAGAAGACAGATGTTGAATAGACAGCACACAAATGACTGAGTATGCATTTACCGGGGTCAGAAGTCTCATGAAGTAGGAAAGCACAGTGCTCTGATAACCTAAGAGGGAGCTCCAGCCTGCACTTCCCAGGGAGAGGAGATGGGCACGTGTGATAGCCATGAATCAGAAGTGGAGATAATCCACATAATTATTGTGATTTTCTGCAGTTTGATCTTTCAATTCAAAAAGCTGATTTTCGCCGGAAAGGCAAGGACTTGTGTTAAGTATTTTTGTACTTCGTTATTTCTTGACATAGGTAGCATGGTGCCTGGGTTGAATTTGAGTCTCAGGGACGTCGGCACCTGTGGTGGGGGAGGTAATAGGGAGCCTTAGGGAGATCTAGGACTTTTAAAAAAAGGAACTCACTTCTGCTGGGCTCAGATATGCCTGAGCGGGTCCAGGAAGCTGGCGTGGTGGCCACAGCTCTATTTACAATCGGGTTGAGGATGCTCCAGAAGGGACATTCGTCCATGGGGAAGAAGGCAATAGGTCTGATGAGCTCAACTGGAGGAAAGCTTTGACCCGTCCGTGCAGGCGAGGGAGTAGAGATACTGCCGCGGCGCAGCGGCCGTTCCCCCAATCTATCCCCTGCCCCTCCAGAGGCATGTCTGGCTCTTGAGTAGAGGGGGCCAGGTTTCTCCCACAGAACGTCTAATTAGGGGAAACGGGCATCTTGCCCCACTGCAGAGCAAAGGAACCATTGCGCTTCTGAAAGAAGGGGGTGATGCCTGCTGAGACTCGTTGAACCTGGCTGCCCACAGCGATTTCAGGGCCCAGTGGAGAGGTGAAACAGCAGCTGCGCCGGGCATGGGTGGGAGGGTGGGAGGTGGGGTGCGGGTAACCACATAACAGGAATGCCTGGTAGAGGCTGCGAGACTCACTCTGGCAATTTCCAGAATTAGATGCAAGAAACTTGGCAGGAAATCAGAGGTCCTACATCAGTGGGAGCAACAAACCAGAAAAAAAAAAAAAAAAAGAAAAAAAGAAAAATTAAATTGCCTCTGTAGGCTGATGGGTTCTGGGGAAACTTAGGTTAGATGTAAATGAACAAATGAGCCGGCATGGCAGCCTAAGTCAATTTGAAAGCTCAGTAGGTTTATTTATGTTCCATTATTCTAAAACTAAGTTGAAATTAGAACTGCTTCTAATTCAAAGTGCTTGCTTTGCAAAAGAGCTCTGTCGTTTTTATAGTAACTCATATACAACTGTAAGCAGTAGAGAATGCAGGAATAGTGAACCCTGTTCTCTTTTCTTCAGAGAGAGATATTAACAGCCTTAACAAATACCCACTGGAGTTTTCACAAATAAAACATAGCAGAGAAACACCCAGGGGGATAGGTTTTCCCTCTAGTATGAAAGGAAATAGTGTAGTCAATAGAAAAGGAAGCTGTGTGTGAAACCCCAGAGTGTAGCACAGGGTTTTCACCCTGGGGAGGGGGGCTGAAAATACCGAAGATGACAGAGTCCAGTGGTGAGATGGGTGGTGTGTCAGAAGGGGGCTGTGGAATGTGCTTAACCCTTAGGCTGCCACGATGCTTTCATAGTGTGTATGTGTATGATTTTCCCCATATAAATACATACTCTGTGATGCATAATAAGGCAAAAATCCCAAAGGTTCCCTCCTTCAATGAAAAACAGTTAAACATAAAATGGATATAGGTTAGGCATGGTGGCTGATGCCTGTAATTCCAACATTTTGGGAGGCCAAGACAGGAGGATAGCTTGAGCCTAGGAGTTTGAGACCAGCCTCGGCAATATAAGGAGACCCTGTCTCTACAGATAATAAAAAATTAGCTAGGCATGGTGGCATGTGCCTGTGGTCCCAGCTACTCAAGAGGTTGAGGCTGCAGGGAATCCTGATCGCACCACTGCCCTCCAGCCTAGGCGACAGAGCAAGACCGTTTCTCCGAAAAGAAATAATAAACAAACAAAATGCATATAGAAATATAAAAGGGATAGATGTGAGATAATTAATTAGATAACAATGTCTTTTAGATCAGTAGCACCCAATCTTTCCTGACCTAGAGCTTCTCTACTTGCCTGGAATCCTTTGCTTAGTGAGATGGCACTGCAGGCAGAGGGCACATGTATCATCCTGTGCGTGTATGTGTCTAGTTTTGTGAGGTTAGGGGGATAGAGTGCAGCGTCTCCTCTTACACACACACACACACACACTGTGGAAGTCTCTGCACTCAGGTCTCCCAGTTTTGTCTTGGGGAACAGCATCTGGTAATAACCGAGACCCTGTCCCAGACCTACCAAGACTGGAGACGAATCAGCTACAGACCAACCAGTGGGGAGCTGTTTCAGTTATTTTAACTGTCCTGCCTATTGATTTAGGACACCCACCTAAATTCATTTATTCCAAAAAAAAAAAAAGCAGCCAAGAGTGGTTACATTACCGAAATATTGGTATTATGAACCTATTTTTGTTCTTTCATAGGAAGAATAATATATCTTGGTCTTGGAGTTCCATAAGTACAGCATTTTTGTTGGCGACAGTGATATGCTTGCATGTTTTAATGCTTGCTTTATTAATTTCTGAAGCTTCCACTTTTTGAGACATGTAATAAATAGAAGGTACATAATGGCACTGTCATATGTATTAGGTTTCTGGGACTTCGCTAACCAAACAGAAACGCTCCCTGAAGTCTGAATTTCCTCCCCCTTCCTGTCCCTTTTTGAAGTTAATAAGAACACATTGTGTGCAGGATGGATTTTTCCCCATTTAACCCTAAGTTAAGAAAATACATTAAATAGATTGCAAAATTCCATCTGAACAATTCTGAGATGTGAAGAGGCAATAATTTGGCCATGAGAAGCCTGCACAAATAATGGTTTCTTGGGTTTTAAATATAAATGCTGTAGGGACATTGCTTTTGTACACACTGTAATGATGCTCCAAAAAGTCATGAAGAGGGACAGACTATTTCACCTGTAAAGTATGCAATGGAACTTATCAGAACACTGGAGTTTGAAGGCTAAATTATTTAGGGATCGGGGACTGGATGACTTAGACTCCTTCTGCTCATAGCCCGCTCCCATGTGAGTAACGTACTGCACCACTAACTAAGAAGGAGGTCTACTTACTATTTTCCCTAACATGTATTTTGCCCTGAGACGCTCTGTCCAATGACATGGCAAAGATCAGTGCCAAGTATTAGAATTTTATTCATTTACACTCTCATTCTTTTCAAAAGATTGAATGGCTGCAGCAAAATCCAAGCTGAGATGATGATGTTCAAATTTCATTCCTTCCACTTCTGTAGCAGTGGATCTAATGAGCACATTTTCCTTATCTGTTAAAATGGAGATTCAATTTAGTCTGTCTGCCCAATTAAGACTGCTCTGGTGAATCAACAGATGCGGAAAATGTGTATTATAAAATGTTATATCCACGAAAGGGATTACTGAAGGGCTGGACATCTTATGGACACTTAGTCAGTGGTAGTTGAGAGCTACAACATTTTTGGGCTCTACTAGAAAGCAAGGAGTTTCAGTGACCCGTCTCCATTCCCTGAGCCTGTGGGTGCAAATGTGGAAATGGCATTTCTGAATATTTGAGGAACCCTCAGTGTCTTAGATGTTCCATTTAAACTGCCCAGAGTAAGAGAGAAAGAAAACAGAAACACAGTTTGATTTTAAATCAAAAGTTATGATTTTATTTTTAATTTTAATTCACCAGGAAAAAATACTTTTTTTAATGCCGTGAAATAAGCACTTGAAAATAACAACTTCAACATTGCTGTGATTTGCTCTGTGAAGCTTATATGGATGGGCTTCCATATGAACACAGGCTCTGAGGTCCCCAAGAAGCTCAATCTTCCAGTGGTTTTCAAGATAGCAGCAAGCAACCTCCTGCCTGAGCATGCCCAGACAGGCAGAGCTGTTTGAAACGAGTATGACCAGGGAGGACTGTTAGGCTACTGCTGTGGCCTTCTTGGTTTCTGTCCATTGAAATACAGGCTCAAGTGGTACTAAAGCATTGGGAAAGTAACAGCACTTAAATACCAGCGTGAGTCAGAACCCTTCACTGCAGGCCGGAGTGGGCTGTAAATGTGGCTTGGCCCCAACTTATGAAACCAGTTCTTAATTTAACCAGTTACTTCAGAAGAGGTTACTACAATGCAGTTGTGGATTTAGACGTCCAGTTAAATATATCTTACTGTGAGACTTTTGCCTGCTCAGCCTAAAACCAGAGTGCCATTTTTGAGACCTCCCCAAGCCCCACTCACGAATGTGCTCCCACTGTCCATCTAACTCCTAGAACAACCTCCACATCACTTCCTTTAAAAAGTGTCATTCAGGAGGAAGGGAAGCCTGAGAATTCCCTCCTGCCGTCTGTGAGCCCTGAATTGTCAAAGTCTCTGAGGATGAGGAAAATAACTGGATGGTTCAAGAGGCTTGTGCATGTTCTTCAGTGCTCTGTGCAGGTGCACTGAACTGGCCTCTTCAGCTCTGCGTTGTGCCAGATGGCTCGCAGATGTTTATAACTGGAGTCTGTCACAACAGCATTCAAGAAAAGGCCGTGGCTGCACTGACACTTGCTTCCTGTAAGTCTCGGATACCAGCGTACAGAGGCTGTTGGCTCACTGGCAGACTGGGACCTACCCCTTCATACTGATTGTCGGAACAAAATAGGGCGTCATGATTTCATCAGCTCTCACTTTAATGTGTGTACACCACTGGCCAAATGTGGTGGTGGATTCTCGGCAAAGTCTCTTCCTGATGGCAATGAGTCTGAGGCACAAAGAAACAGGTGTGGTATAGAAAAGAGAACGATGTTTTAAAAGCTGTGGACACGACTCGCAGCACGGACACCAGCTCTACGATCGTTCTAACTGAGAGTGAGATATTTGTTGTCGGAAACAAAGACTGAAGAACGACACTACCTTTGACTACCGGGAAGTTCTGGGCTCTCTCAAGATTCTGACACAGTATGATTTTCACGACGGAAACTTTTAAGGAAGTGTCTAAAGAGGTGGACATGGACCATGCTTATACAGCGTAAAGCTCTGAACTCAGAGAGGTAAAACCCATTGGTTCTACACTCTCCTCACAGCCCTCTTGAGTCACCCCTTGGCCAATCTAGTTACTCTGTTAAAGAATCATTAAGCAAACCAGAAAAAGAAGCTCTCAGACTGTGCTCTAGCTACCTGGGTTATGTGACACACACATGGTCTCTGAGTAGAAGCTGTACTATCAGAATACAGAAAAAATAGCAGTCTGAGCATTTTGTCCCTCCCAGGCTAATTCAGAGTCTGGGACTATGGCCAGATGTCTGGAACATTCTATGCTAGCGTCACTGTACTCCAGGAGCTTGGTTATTTCTATGTGACAGGTTCACCTTATGAAGATGCTACATCTGATTTTAAAAAAGACATCTGGGCCGGGCACAGTGGCTCATGCCTGAAATCACAGCACTTTGGGAAACAGGGCGGGAGAGGGTGGTGGATCACCTGAGGTCAGGAGTTCGAGACCAGCCTGGCCAACATGGTGAAACCCCATCTCTAATAAAAATACAAAAATTAGCCAGGAGTGATGGTGGGTGCTGTAATCTCAACTACTCAGAAGGCTGAGGCAGGAGAATTGCTGGAACCTGTGAGGCGGGGGTTGCAGTTTGCCGAGATCGTGCCACTGCACTCCAGCCCAGGCAACAGCGAGACTTCATTTCAAAAAAGATATTCTGTGGGTCTTTTCTTGTTCTCCTAGGTTCTCACTGTCTTTCCAATCAATCCCACAAAACCCACTAATATGACATTTCTAACTCAGTCCAGGTATATTAGTCTATGTTCTAATCAATTTCTTTACGTAAATAAAGAGAGATGGAGAGGCAAGGGGGATATAATCAACCCTTTCTTTTCCCTCTCACAATGTAAATGTAAAGTATTCCCTCTCCTCCCCTTACTTTTGTAGTGGAGCATAATTAGAAGGATGGGAGTAAGTGACTTTGAATAACAACCTCAATCCGTGGTTTTAATTTGGTACTTTGGCATTGAATTAGATGTAATACGGTAGTTACTCTTTTCCCATAAGTAACACTAGAAGGTCCACCTAAACCCCCTGCTTTATGAATAGAGCGCTTCTCACTAGAACTTCAATGCAAACTTGTGGACTTGGGTTGATGCTCAGACCTAGTGTATGAAATTGTGTGTGTATGAAATAAAGGATTTTTTTAGTTCAAGAACAATGTTTTCACCATAGTAGGATTGGAATGCAGTGGAAAATCTTCAATAGAAAGATACTCTATTGCAGCATAGTGGGGCAGCTATAAAAACTTGCCTGCCCAAGTTTTTCTGGAATGTTAACTGACAGCAAGCAGGATTATCTATGTGGCAGTCAATTCTCTGGTAGCTTTCAGATTTGTCATGGGCCAGTGATTCAGCCTCATATCTTGATATGATTAAAGCAGCTAAGCTGAGATGTTAGAAAGAGTGTATTGAACCTACACTACCAAAATTTTGTTTTCTTAAAAAAATGTGGCTTTTTTCCTCCCATGATGAACATTGGAAATGCCTTTAGATACATTTAGCAAATTTAAAAAATGTAAGACATTCACCCTGTAAACAAAAATTCCAAATTATTTTACAAGTAAAGACAAACATGAACCTAATACCAAGATGAAAGTGCTTTGGAAGCATCATTTAGAGTCTTTTTAAGGTTTATGCTCACTTCCTTATTCTAACCTGCATGAAAAGATCTGCAATAAATCACTGAATTAAATAATTAAGTCAACCAGATGAGCCTCCAATGGGTCCTTCAATTAAACTCAAGTCAACTGGTATGTGGCCTTCTCCTCATTTTAATTATCCTCATTTTCTGTTATAAGGAAAAAAGCCTTATTGCACAGTATTGTGTATTTGCGAAGCTCAAAATAACATTTACATCCTAAGAATCTATTAGTTTTTATAACAGGACCTGTCTTTTCAGCTCATGTCAGATTTTGCATAATTTATAATACATTCTTCCATCAGTTGTGTTTCATCTATGAACCAACACCAAGACATTATAGACTGCTCACAATAATTCAACACAGATGTAACAGCTTTCCTCCCCTGCACTGCCCCCCCCCTCATTCTTCCAATCATGACTTGCTTTGCATGGATTCTTTGTTCACTGCTCAAACCATTCACACAGAATGGAATAAAACTTTATTCTTTTTAAATTCCACACATAAACGAGATGCTGAAAAAGCCCTTGCCATCTCTGACAGAAAAGCAGAGCAGCCCTGTTTCATGAACAACAGCACAATTAAAGCTAAAATAATATAAAAATAATTTGAAAAAATCCCTTTTACTGTACACTTTCAAAGGAAGAAAGAGAAACAAGTTTTTTTTTTTTTTCTGCTAGCCAGAAAATGCGTTTCTATTCATTTGGGCTTTGAAGTTCAGTGTACCCCACATCTGTGTGCGTGTATGCATGGTTATGTGTGTGTAATCTATGCAGTGCAGAAGCCCCTAATCTTTTCATCTAGTTTGCCTAATCATTAAGCTACTTAACCAATTATAATACTATTATGTCACATTGAACAACTTTACATAATTGCTTCTTTGAAATACTAGGAACATTGACACATGTATTTGGCTTGTAAAGGACTGAAATATTACAGATAATATTATCCAGCTTTTTTTTTTTTTAAGAATATGGCTCTTAATAAATTGATTTTGAGTTCCAGAGCGAAGGTCCCTTTTAAACAATTTCTGAAGCTGACTTGAAGCAGGATAACTATCTTCTGATTTGGCCAAAGATATGACAAGTATTTCATATCACTTAAAATTTGAGGGATAAGTATATAGGGGGCCCTTTGTTGTCGACTTTCAGCCCAATTTGCCGTGAAGTTTGTTGTAGTATCGCCAGTCAGCCAGCAGAGGGCACTTTGAACACCTCTACATTGCTTGGGGAGCAAATGCAGATGATGCAGAAACTGTTCATCCAATATCCCAGGAAGAGCCCTGCGGGTTCCTTTTGGAATTCACAAAAATGTAGGAAATATGTGCTGTGCTACGGGGTATCATTTGGAAAGTTATGAATGTGTGTGAAGTGAAATAGGGAGGGGCATACACGCCGTCTGTCTATCGAATTGATCTTCAGCTCACCTCTTTTCCTACTGTCTTTCTCCCTTTTCCAGCTCACAGTGGTCCTAGGCTGGGTCTTTTTACAGATACTACAGAACTCATTTTTACATTGTTTGGTTGAGTGTTTATCTTTTCGATTCTGTATTTACTCCTCTGTTCAAAAGCTCGGGGCAACTGAACAAAAGGATAATGCTTCATACCTCATTTAAGAGTAGAAATTACAGTTCAACTATCAGAAATGCTCTGGGATGGAGCTGCCCCTGTGGGACCTGGGCTGTCCTGTTTCCATCCTCCCAGGAACAACCTTGGGAAAGTATTCGCCCCCTTTGGTTTTGGCAAACTCACTAGCCTGAGGCTATGAAGTGAAGGTGAAGTTAGTTGAAACCTAGTTGTTTACCTCTGTTTTCACAAGGATGATTAAGACATCTTTTCTCATGGGGGCTACAGCAGCTAACATTTCTTAAAAAGGCTTTAGTTTCTGCAAAAGCGTTATTGTTCTAGATATACACCCTGTGTCTCTTTCATTTTTAGCTTTTCTATTGGCTCCAGTTTAGTGTCTGTAAAGGTTAGAAAGGATTGTGTGTGTGTGCTCGCACAATTTCTAGAGAAAAATCTTTCATCTTAGAGTAATGTGACACTTAGTTAATGCATTTTTTCCTATGTGTTAACAGCCTTTGTTTGCCTTTGATTAGTCTCCTCTGCCTCTGGCTTGCTTTTGTTCTCCCTTGTCCTAGAGTTGACAGATAAAGAGGGAATGGGGTCTTCCAGCAGCAGTGCTTGGAGATGGAGGTGCACTCAGTGAGTCCTCACCCTAAAAGGATCATAAACTTACTGGGTTAAACCAACCTAATTATCCCTAAGCTGCCTTGGGTTTTGTGTTTGCTCATGTTTTGTTTTGTGTTAGCTGCACCACGTATGATTCCTTGTGCCATTTTCTTTTGTCTGTTATTTTTCTTGATGACCCTGAGCTATGGCTTCCTCCTCAGTTCCAACACTATTCAGCCTTCGTTGTTTTCCTCATTTTGCCGATGTAGGCCTCAAAGAAGAAATGGCAGAAGAGCACAAGGTAGCTGAGGTACATGAGTGAGGACCAGAAGATGTTCTGAAAGTGAGAGTGACACTGGTCATGCTGCATCCAGTAGAAGACCAGGTAGTTAACGACACAGCCCATCAGCATCTGAGTGATCTGGGACAAGGTGATGAACATGGCAAACTTCCGGGAGACTCGGAAACCCGCCGCCCGCAAGGCATAGTAAGAGTACATCACGGCGTGCACGCCATAGTTCATAGTCATGAACCAACCTCCCCCGGCAATCATGTCTTTGTAGGAGTACCAAGAGTACAGGAGCACAGTGATGTGGTGGTACCAGTGCAGGAAGATCAGCTTCTGCTTCCTCAGAATAATGAATATTGTATCTCCTGAAAGACAAAGGGAAGAAGGTACGTGAGGTCCCTGACCACCAATGACAATGACTTACAGTTTTGTAAGAGGGTAGACATCTTACGCTAGGACTAGAGGGTTAGATGGACTGGATTAGAACTCTGGACTGGTATTTACGAGCTCTGTAACCTGGGGCAGGTTATCTTCACTATTTCCAGTTTCTTATCCTCACTGTTTCCAGTTTCCTCATCTACAGAATTGGTGATAATTGAAAAGAGTAGTATGGAATTGCCTGAGCATGAAGTAAGATAATCAGCATGGCCCACTTCAGACACAATAGGCAAGCAGCAAATGTTTCTTTCAAGGTATTTCACACAAAATCGTATTTATCATTGATTTGGAAGGGACACTACCAACTATGTTGCCAACTCCTAACTCAACCATACATTTTAGAAAATATCACCTGGAGGGGACAGTTGACTTGTCTTAGATCATTTATCAATCAAAAGAAACAGATGGAAACTCAAGCTCCCAGCAACATGTTCTAAGACCTCTTTATAACCTAGTAAAACCACAATTTTTCTGTGGTACATGACAAAAGGTACACCTCAAACACATATCGTTGTGAGCTCCTGTAAATTACAAAGCCTGGGCAAGTGGCAGTGAGAAAAGCAAAATCTAAACAAAAGGCAGACAGAAAAAGGGTGACAAAAGTCCTCTTCCAGACACATTTGCTAACGAGGGAAATAGGAATGTTTTATACCAGTGAATCAAGTGAGGAGAAATTACAAATAACAGTTTTCATTTTATGGAATTAACTTGAAAGCTTCCCAGGATCTATCAGAGTTTTGTCTCACAATATCCCTTTGAAGGAAAAGACCATAGCTTCTGAGGCAAGGAATGATGCTGAGGTGGGTAGATGCTGTGTATCTGCAACGCTTCATTGAAAAGTCTCAGGGCTCTGAAAATAGACTGTAGAACATTTGTGTAAAACTGGATGGAGAGGAAGTCCAGTGAAAAATACACCCAATTCGATTAGCGAGTAAGAGGATAAGGGAAGATACACGAGGATGTGGGACAGAAACAGGCTAATACAGGTAAATGCTTCTTTCTCTTTCCTATCTCTATGGTTAGGAGACATGGGAAAAACCGACATCCTTCATGACCTTTGGAGAACTCAAACCTGGCTTTTCTTAATGTAAAAACAAGAGCTAGAAGGTTCTTTTAATTTTTTAATTGTTTTTGAGATAAGGTCTTGCCTTGTCACCTAGGCGCTATCACAGCTCACTAAAGACTTGATCTCCCAGGCTCAGGCAATCCGATGTCTCACTGCAGCCTCAGGAGCAGCTGGGACTGCAGGCACATGCCACCACACCTAGCTGATTTAAAAAAAAACCTTTTTTTGTAGAGAGGAGGTCTTGAACTCCTAGGCTCAATCTATCTGCCAGCCTTGGCCTCCTAATGTGCTAGGACTACAAGCGTGAGCCACCATGCCTGGCCCTGGTTTTTTCTCTTCTTCTAAAATTTAATTAAGTACAAAAACTAGTACTTATTCCTACCTTATCTCTCATGTACTTCATGGATGGCCTAAAATGCTTGCACTGGGCAAGGTCAAAGAATGCTGAGCTATGGAGAAAGACTTCTAAGATCTGATGGCAGTGGCTGGAATGATAAGATGGTGCCCCACTCCATTCATTAGGAGAGCTATTAGTTTATTTTCCTATTAAACTGTTAAATCCTATTATTTCATATTTGTTTACAATAGAAAAGGAAAGTTGGCCAGCTGTGGTGGCTCATGCCTGTAATCACAGCAGTTTTGGAGGCCAAGGCAGGCAAACTCCTGAAGTCAGGAGTTTGAGACCAGCCTGGCCAACAGGGTGAAAATCCGTCTCTACTAAAAATGCAAAAGTTAGCTGGACATGGTGGCAGGCACCTGTAATCCCAGCTACTCAGGAGGCTGAGACAGGAGAATCGTTTGTACCTAGGAGGCAGAGGTTGCAGTGAGCCAGGATCATGCCATTGCACTCCAGCCTGGGTGACAGAGCGAGACTCCATCTCAAAAAAATAAAAATAAAAAGGAAAGTTGTCTGTTGCTATATTTCTGAGCCTATTATCAAATTTTTGTTGAAGTTATCTTCTCTCTTGAAAAATGCCTGATTTTTATGGTGTCTATCAATGTCAGACAGGCTAATAATGACGGATGGTGATGGTAACCCTCATAAGTATACTTAAGGGACAAAACTGGTGTCAGGAGACCCTGGGTCTGCTTCTCAGTGTTAAACTGTGCTATCTTTGTGTGCCTGTAAGAGATCTACCATTTCCGTAGAAGCACTATTCTGTGCCTCCAATCCCTCTGTGGACAATAACGCAGACACAATCAATTCCAGCGACCATTGTTCATAGTGGAAAGAAGGTAGACATCCAAGAAACTGTATGTTTAAAACAAATTTAGTCATTCATAATTTAATAGATGTTTTTATGAGTCTCTTACCATTCACTAATATAAGCCCCCATACAATTCCAAACACATTATAATAAATTTGTCATAAAGTGATATGCATTTCATCCTAATTCTTTAGCTTAATTTAACTCTATCATCACTTTTATATTAAAATTTTATTGTCTAAAGAATGATTAAGAAAAACCGTATTAGAATGGGCTAGCGTAGGACGGAAAGTGAAAAGTACAATTCTGGAGTTGAGAATGGCTTTGTGTTTCTCCAGTCTGGAGGTGAAGGTGTATCTGCAGTTTATCCGAGACACACTGGGTGTTTCTAGTTACTTTAGGGGTAGGGAGGGGAGAAGGGTGGGGGACAGGAGGGGGGAAAACATGTCCCAAAATCTTGACAACAAAATTAATTTGAATTTGCTTAGGAGTTTTTTCCAGAATGTATATGCAGGATGGTAGGTGCAGGAATGAAATTGAGCATCTCCCAGCAATGGCTCTGGAGCTGATCCATAGCACCATTCAACGCCCTATCAGGGTTACTGTCCCCAGGACTGCTGACCCAAAGACTGGTAGTTTCCCTCAGGCAGGGGAAAACTAGTGGGGCTCTGGAAGGGCGAACCAAGACCTCTCACGGTCTTGGATATGGCAGCTGAGATGCATGAGTTATGCCACTCTGGCAGGTACAAATTATTTTTCCTCTGGGGAAACCACATAATGTCACATTTAATTTGTCATAAGCCAGAGTCTTGCCAAGTCATGATAATTGGGGGCTTTCCAGAGGCTATAGAGTGACCCAGAAATGTAAACTATCAGAGGGACTGTGTATTTGAGTTGCTTAATCAACCTTTCTTGTTCAAATGTCCTGTTGGCATAACAGGAAGGATTTTGGCCAAGTACAAGCAATGGGACTTTAGACTCTTGAATGTTTCAGTCATGTCATTTTAGCTACTTCCTGGTTCACATTCTCTTATCATGATCTCTCTAACCTTTGGTCCAACTATTTTCATTCAAGAGGCAGCTTTCAGACAGGGCATGGTGTTTCCCATACCCAAGTGTCATTTTTGAGCTATACCTTTGCAGCTATAGGAAAAGCAACCAGCATTTGGAAATCCCCAGGGTGCTCTCAGCCACCAAGAGACACAGAGAGGCGACTCTGTGGGTGTGGTTTGTCACACACAGCTGAGTCCCTCTTCCCAGAGCTAGCTAGAGGGCTGCTGAGTCAGAGCTTCAAAAACAATGACATGCTCAACTGAGCAAGGACCTGGGCTCAGAGCAGATGTTTCCAAGTTTTAACAAAACCAAATCTCAGCAGGTTTTAATATAATCCAAATAGTAGGTGCTCAAAGATTTGGCATACAAAGCAGGTTAGTGGCTCCCTTCCTCTCACTTGTTCTAGTGGACTGCAACCCCATAATTCACTGAAATGAGCTCATGGCTTTCTGCTGAAACAGAAAGCTCTTCTTGCTATTTATTAAGAGTTTAGTGAAAGGAGAGTTAGTGTGGAATGAGTAGCATTTCAGCTGGGGAAGATGCAAATGTTCTGGAAGTTGATAGAGTGATGATTGCTCAGCAATCTGAAAAATGTGTATATTTTACTGCAATTTAAAACAAAAGTGTGAGTTTGTGGGGGTTGGGGGGGATACAGTTTCAGTATTATACATGAAAGAACTTTTTTTTTTATTATTATTATTCTCACAAGATCTTTTCCTTTTGGTGCTTATAAGAGAGTCCAGAATCTTAGAATATTGAAAGGCAGAACTTGGGACCCCAAAATAAGAAAAGTGCTAACTAATCCAAATGGGTAAATCTCTTAATTAAATTGTAGTGACAAGATTCTCCAACTGCAAAAACTGGAAAGAAATTTAACCTCTAAAATGCAAGGGAATAAAAAAGTCATCCAGGCCAACATGTTCACTCTATAAAGACCTGGGCTGCTTGTCTTGGAGACACTTGCACTGATTTTGGATCTGTTTTGAGTCAGCAGTTTCCCTCTGAATGGCCATCGTCAAAGGAGCTCCAGAATATTTGAAGAACAATATTATATTTATTTAATGTATTTTTTATTTTTTAAGATGGACTTTCACTCTTGTTGCCTAGGCTGGAGTGCAATGGTGCCATCTTGGCTCACCGCAACCTCCGCCTTCTGGGTTCAAGCGATTCTCCTGCCTCAGCCTCCCAAGTAGCTGGAATTACAGGCATGTGCCACCGTGCCTGGCTGATTTTGTATTTTTAGTAGAGATGGGGTTTCTCCATGTTGGTCAAGCTGGTCTCAAACTCCTGACCTCAGGTGATCCGCCTGTCTCAGCCTCCCTAAGTACTGGGATTACAGGCATGAGCCACTGCCCCCAGCCTAATATTCTGTATTTTTAAATGTTAAAAAAAAAAGGTACTCAGAACATGAAAATTATCTGTATAAAGGGTTTGAAGTATGAAGTATTTGTGTTACTAATTAGCCTCATTAAATAACTGTGTCAAGATTAGAATATTATTTCTCCCAACACTTCAATCTCATATTTTAACTGCAAAGGGATCAATTATTGGATAATCCACAAAGGACAGCTATAAATTATTGTGACGAATGAGACCTTTCCAGGGAAAGGGATTATCATGCCAGTGGCACATCGGTCCTATGGACTGCAAGTAGGAGACTGGACTATGGCTCCTTTGGGTCTCAAGAGAGAATGCTGTGTTCAATTACAATGCCCACTATGAGGCCGAGGGGCGTGGACATTTGGGCCTGGATTAAATTAAGACAGGTGATATTAACATCATCAGGATCAACACAACCAAGATGTAGGATGAAAACATGAACACCTCTGGGTGCTGCACTAGGAGGTCTTCTCTAGGAATCCTAAAAGTCAGGAGGACAGAGAACATAGATCTAATTATGTCTTTAAAGGAAATTCATCACTACAGATAGCTTGAGGTGGCATTTCGATAAATTATTCCTCCAGAAGGTAGAAACGACTGTGAAAGGACTGTGTTTGTTCTCAAGCACCTCAAATACAACTGCATATAACTCAGAACACAATACAGACAAGTAGTCCCTGTAGGGAAAAGGCATTTCTAGAAGAAAACACTAAGGCTGCTTCTTTGTGATCTGAGACTTAAACGTCAGAAGCATCATACCATTTCTTATTAAAAAATTTTTTTTTGAAAACAGTAGAAGTAGACATTGTGAAAGTGTTCAGGGGAAGCATTCAGGGGAAACCACATGTTTCATGCATTCACTGCATTTATGTAGTCAGGCCTTTGTCAAAAAAGATAGGGGATTAATAAGGTTACTAAATAGCATAAAAGTCAGAGGGATATATTTCTCAACTTAAATAATTCAAACTTTAATAACATGTTAATTTATTTTAAAGAAAAAAAGTCATGGCTGGGTGTGGTGGCTCACGCCTGTAATCCCTACACTTTGGGAGGCAGAGGCGGGCTGATTACCTGAGGTCAGGAGTTTGAGTCCAGCCTGGCCAATATGGGTGAAACCCCATCTCTACTGAAAATACAGAAATTCACTGGGTGTGGTGGCACACACCTGTAATCCCAGCTACTTGGGAGGCTGAGGCATGATAATCATTCGAACCCTGGAGGTGGAGGCTGCAGTGAGCTGAGATTGCACCACTGCACTCCAGCCTGTGTAACAGAGTAAGACTATGCCCCCTCCACCCAAAAAAACCTCCAAGAGTAAAGAATACATGCTCATACTCTCAGGTCAACCCCAGTTTGAGAACAAGTGCTCTGATTCAAAAACTCTATGAATCAAAGCAAATTAAAACTCTTATATAATTTTTAAATTCCCAGAAATACCTCTTCAGATTTTTCAGGCTTTGTCTGTAGATCCAGGGTGAAAACTACTTCTCTAGCCTATGACTTCATACTTAGTGGTATCGATACCTCCTGGGGCCTTGTTCATAATCATATTGTAAAATTATTTTTTTAGATAAAGTTGCCATTCTATTTCAGCTGGTGGTAACATAAATGCATTGAATGAATGACTGAATGAATCCACACTAACGCATTTCACCCTGAGACTGTCTTCATAGGCTGCGTGTGTATAGGCGTGTGTGGGGGTGTGTGCGGGTGGGCACATGCATGCGGTAGTTATCTAGTTATTTTGGACTGTCTTTGTACCTCTGCCTCTCTTAGGAAGGTTTTCAGTAAAAGTTTTCTTCTGTTGCTCTTCCCTTGTTTTTGACCTGGGAAGACAAAAGCTCAAACCAATTGTCATCTACTTGTAGAAAGCAGGTTTCTAGCATCCAGTAGATGATGACTGGCTTGCTGGCCCTGCACACATTAGACATTTCCCATTCTATCTGAATAGACACAGGACATGAACAAGGGGCTCCTTACAGAAAGAAGACTGCTCATAGCTTGTGTTGCAGGTGGCTTGTAAGGAAATGCAACCACAAACTCCCTTTTTAGGAGCAGATGGGTGTGGCTGCAAACTCTTGGAATTACCTCAGTTTTGCCCTACGCCTAATCATCCTCCAAGTTCCCCTGGCTCCATTCCCTGAAAACCTGTTTATCTCTTTAAGCAAACTTTTCCTCTACCTCTGGACTTGCCTTACTAGCCCAGGCTTTTTGGCCTCTCCTTGGATTTCTCTAGGAGAGGGGACAATACATTTTAGGTTGGTGCAAAAGTAACTGCTGTTTTGCCATTGAAAACAATGGCAAAAATCACAATTGATATCTTTTGAACTAAATATATACAATTCTTACTTCCAGGTTAAAAAAAAAAAATCCAGAACCCCAGAGGGTGACCAGGTTGGCCTAAGAGTCTGTACCAATTTGCTAGCATTATTGCCACCAGTAGATATCTTTCTGTGTAAATAAAGACATTTTCTGGAAAACTGTGCCCACATCACTCCTTGACTTGAGTATGTCTGCTAACCTATGCCACACTTATATTCAAGATCACTAAAGAGTTGAGGGAAAAATTATAGAAATCTACAAATACAGCCTGTGTTTTCTATTAATTTCTAGAAAGTAAATTACATTTCCCTTCCCTAAGGCCATCTGGAAGATTAAAAGCAAACACCACCAGAGACCAACCCTTAGCATTTGTTAATGAGAACATGAGGGTCCCCAAATGAAAAGCTTAATTTCTAATCTGAATCCTAACTCTGCAGATGAAAGAATGCTCAGATATGGGACTTGGAAACAGCTGTGTTGCTCTTTTTTCCCCGTATTTTAATATTAGCTCAGCTCAGTGGGCCTCAGAAAGGGGGCTGTGTACATTTTATAAGCCCCTGGAAGTATATTTTTTGTAGTGCTCTAAAATCAGCCTGTTCAATGTAACTATCTGCTCTTAATATACACAATGTAAAATTATTTAAAAGGAAAGAGGGAGCGAATAATAGAAAGTAGAAGTCAGTCAAGAACTCAAATTCATTCATTGTAACTTTCCTGCAACCAACAAAATAGGACCTTCCGATTGTTTCTTTGTTCACTAAATAAATATTGTGGATATATTGCTGCAAAGAGAGTGAGAGGAAATGGAAGAAGATACTCACCTAGTTCAGGTGCTTTACTTAGCACAAATGCATAAGCCCAGAATTTGCTGACAGGTCCATTGTAAAAACCCTGGTCACAAACTGACTGCTTCAGGCCTTTGGTCATCAAAATGTACACCATATAAGCACCAGTTCGAAGAGCACCGAATATACTTCATAATGAAAAGAGAAAAGAAACAGCATTTAGGAAAATAGTTTCACTTCTCACATAAACCATACTTAGAAGACTGGTTGACCACTGGCAGGAAATAGGCATCGAAGAATCATAATTATTTGTATTTCCTTGAAAGCATCTTAATACGTTCTGTAAACAAGAGCTGATAGAATGACTCAAGCACTTTATTCTGAAACCATACATGATACTACTTCCTCTTCATCAATGTTCCAAAAAGCGGTCATGAAAAAGGGTAATAGATTCAGAGTAGGATCTCATGAAGAACACTGGTGACCTTTGAGTTTCAGCTTGGGAACTATTTCTTAGAGAGCAGATGGGTGTGGCTGCAAACTCTTGGAATTACCTCAGTTTTGCCCTATGCCCAATCATCCTCCAAGTTCCCCTGGCTCTATTCCCTGAAAACCTGTTTACCTCTTTAAGCAAACTTTCCCTCTACCTCTGGACCAAGAATTTTGGTCTCTCCTTGGATTTCTCCAGCAGTCTCCAAATCACTTTCCACTCCCGGATCCATCTTTCTCAGAGATGTCAGCATGAGTGAGACTCCTTTGAAACCTTAGCTCTGTCACCTCCTCCAAGAAGCCCATTCAGGCAAGATAAGTGCTCACTCTCTGAGCTCCCTAGCACCATGTGCTAACACTGTCCTAACACTGTTCTTCAGTGCCTTGTGATGTGTTTATCTCCACATAGGCACAGGAGTTCGATAAAGATTATTGAAAAAGTGAAGAAAAAATTAACAAAATTTTTAAATCAAGGAACTGGTAAAGAAACAGGAGAGTTCTGGAACACACTAGGTTCTACAAACACAACCTGCAGTAGAAAAGCACTTGGTAAGGGGAACATGCAGCCGCTGTTACGAAGTCAGCCCCTTAAGTGTATGTCCCAGAACGTGTGACCCATGCCCCGTATTGAAAGGAGACCTGGCTGACCATGTGGGGAAGATGGACCTGCCTAACCTTTTCTGTCCAAAAGGGCAGCATCTTACTCTAGAACTCAGTTGAGAGATCAATGAATGATCAACCGCTGAATTGAGAAATTAAGCCTCTTTTCTCCTCAGAGGCACTGTTTTTTTTATTTAAAATATCTTATTAGAGTTGCTCTAAAATAAATCATTTCCCTAGGCTAACCTGTCCAGAAAGCATACATCCACCAACCAGAACTAAAGGTCAACTTTGTACGGAATCAAGATAATGAAGTTGAATTCCTGGCAATTGTCTATTAAGTTGGGTCTTTGTAAGTAGCTTCTCTAAAGACAGGAAGCCTCTATCAAATGGTGTTACTCTTTCCAGTGTATGAAATTGTCCTGCAGAGGATTACTGTCATTTTACAGATATAGATCCTCTTTAATCCCTCAGTGATTTTTCTCTGTTTCAGAATAAAAACCTCAACTCCTTTCTCAGGACTGACAAGTCCTCTCTGCAGTGCCCCTCTCTCCGCGTCTGCATTCTCCCCTCCTGCCATTCTCTTCCTGCTCACTGTGAGCCAGTCAACTCAGCTTTCAGACACTTTCAGTTTTCTGCCTCAGGACCTTTGCATTTCTCCCCTGTTCATTACAGAACTGGCTTCTTTTTGCTTTCTTATCTCAAGGAACTGTCTCCTCCCAGTAGAATGACCTAAGTCTTTACAATCCACTACCTGTCCTAATTCTGGGATGAAGGGTTGATTTCATTAGTAGCATCAAGTAATGGAGATTTTTCTGGAGTTTTTGGGTATACTGCCTTTCCCTCACCAGATGATGGCTATTTTTTTTTTTTTTTTGAGATGGAGTCTCACTCTATCACCCAGACTGGAGTGTGGTGGCATGATCTCACTGCAACCTCCGCCTGCTGGGTTCAAGTGATTCTCCGGCCTCAACCTCCCAAATAGCTGGAACTACAGGCATGCAACACCATGCCTGGCTAATTTTTGATTTTTAGTAGAGGTGGTGTTTCACTATGTTGGCCAGGCTGGTCTTGAACTCCTGACCTCGTGATCCGCCCACCTCAGCTCCCTCAAAGTGCTGGGATTACAGGCGTGAGCCACTGTACCTGGCCAATGGCTACATTTTTAATATGTAAAGTGGTCACCATCACCAAATTAACATACTTGCAGCTTAAAAACCCATAATTTGCTACCATAGAGAGTAATATGGAAATATGAACGAGGCATTTCCATCGAGGCATATGTAGCAGAAAATGTTGGTTGCCTATTCAAGAGAAAAGTACCTTCTTCCTTCTTATTAAGAGAATCCTGATTTTGATGAGGTGCTTCCAAGTTTTGATTCTTCCAAGGAAGGTGACCTTATCTCAAATTTGGGAGTAAAACTGAAATACCTAAGCCAGTTTTGGTAGCCCCATTTTCCTTACCAGTGATTTGTAGTGTGAGTTTGTGACAGGCATGTGCCCCAATTCTAGCCAAGATGATGTAACAAGAGGCTTCTGGCAGGTTGGGAAAGGTTTCCTTGCCCTTAAACATGTACCGCCTGGAAATGCAGCAGCCATCTTGCAATCCCGAGAGATCCCTTGAGAACAAAGCCAACACAGAGGATGGCAAAATAGTTTTTCAAGATGTGACAGAGCTGCTGAATTAACCAATCATTCTGTGACCCTATCTCAAGATTTGTTGTTCTTAAGATAGTAAATCTTGCTTATTGTATAACCCATTCAAAGTTTTGCTTTCTATTACTTACAGCCCAAAGCATTCCACTGGACAAAAGACACAAGATCTGATTTTCAGTAGACTTTTTTTTTTTTTTTAAGAGACAGGATCTTGCTATGTTGCCCAGGCTGGAGTGCAGTGGCTATTCACAGGTGGGATCCCACTACTGATCAGCACGGGAGTTTTGACCTGCTCCGTTTCTGACCTGGGCCGGTTCACTCCTCCTTAGGCAACCTGGTGGTCTCCTGCTCCCAGGAGGTCACCATATTGATGCCGAACTTAGTGCGGACACCCAGTGGGCATAGCACACTACAGCCCAGAACTCTTGGACTCAAGCGATCCACCCACCTCAGTCTCCCGGGTAGCTGGGACTGTAGGCACGTGCCACTGCGCCCAGCTCAGTAGGCTTTTGAAAACTAGTTAACGTTTTGTGCAGAAGTTCCCTCTGTGGCTATAAAATGCATCTAGCCATAGATACTGCTGTTTAACTATGTACTACATCAGTTATCTGCTTTTCATATACCAGTGGGGGAGATGTCAATGACTTTCGTACAAGGCCAAAGCAAGAAAACATGCAAATGAAGCGCTTTCAAACTGTATCACTCCTTGCTCACTAGCCTCATGTCTATGATTCTTTCAGAACCATCTAACCACATTTTCTAGAGCATCCCCTTCCCCACTGACTCCAGTCCACTATATCCAGAAATCATACAGCCCAGAACCCTTCCTTTACTCTATCTGCTATTAGACTATGAGATTCACACATGATCAGAGTAGATCCAAAGAATGTATCTTTGAAATAGTTATGATCCTTTCATCCTTTTGAGTCTCAAAAAATTATTGTAATTTATTCCCAATTTCTAAGGTATTCACACAAGTTCATTTATTCTTTCAAGGGTCAAATATGTATTGGCATGGTTTTAGATAATGGATTGAAAAAAAAAATCATTAAGCTAACTCTGGCTAGTGGGTGGTAATCCTAGAAGACTTCAAAGGAAATGGTATTTGAATTATGGGCAAATAGGTATTCACAAGTTTGAGGGTTAGGTCATGGGGAGGTCATTTCAGAGCACTGTAGAATTGAAGGTTTTGATATCATGGTGACCTACAATATTGCTGACCGCAAGTGTATAGCACATATTATTGTCCCATATCTGGACATGTGCCTCATTCTCTAAGCTCTGAACAATAAGGCTGACTCAGAACAGAGGACAGTGGCACTTTTCAGGGAAACCGTCAGTGCCAGCCATTGGGCCCATGTGTCTGTGGGCAAAGGCGCATTGTTGAGATGTGATAGTGCTGCTGCTGGGAGCACTGTGGGGGCTGCCTGGCCAATGGGATGATTGTTATTTGTGGGGAGCCACTAGCTCTGCCCTGGCACATTTCAGCCTCTGGACACTTTGAAACCAGGTGGTTTTTATCACAAGAGTGTCACACTGTGACACTTCACCAAAATATACTGTAAGGTGAGGAGACTTTCCTTCCTCCCTCAGTTACATTAGCTTGAGAGGCAGCGTGACGCAGCAGGGAAACATGCTGCTGTATTCTGCTACCCCCAGTCCCTTCTTAGGCTCACAGCAGATGTTGCTAATCAATCTCAGCACTCTTTCTGGCCATCCCTGGACAATGCATTGAAGTTCTAGACCACTCCAAGCCAATGTCAGTTGATTAGAGTTGCAAATCGAAGACTTTGTACAATAGGCTCCAATCACAGCCCAATCACTTACTACTAAGAGTTTCTTTTTTTTTTTTTTGAGACGGAGTTTCGCTCTTGTTACCCAGGCTGGAGTGCAATGGCGCGATCTCGGCTCACCGCAACCTCTGCCTCCTGGGTTCAGGCAATTCTCCTGCCTCAGCCTCCTGAGTAGCTGGGATTACAGGCATGCGCCACCATGCCCAGCTAATTTTTTGTAGTTTTAGTAGAGACGGGGTTTCACCATGTTGACCAGGATGGTCTCGATCTCTTGACCTCCTGATTCACCCGCCTCAGCCTCCCAAAGTGCTGGACTACTAACAGTTTCATAATCAGCCAAGTTACTTAAGTATTCTTTCATCTGAAAGGAGGATAATAATATCTAACATGCAATTCATCTTAGAAATTTTGTAAAGCAATATAAATACAATATTTAGTTAGCATCAAGCCTCTGATATATAGGTGCTCAATGAAACAGTTTTCATTATATTACTCTTCTTACTTTATTACTATTTGTGTTATTATCATTGCTGATTTACTTTGGCTAACCCTCAATGTTGAAAATAACCTTTCTCTCTGATCTTATTTTGTCAAGTCAAAGAGGTTAAGATTAATTAACCCTGATTCAAAGTTAAGAAAACTGATTTACAGCTAATTCAATTTGCCACATTGACTGTTCATATTATTCCTATTGCTAGGAGAATTTCTATTTATATACATGCTTTTTCTTGGGCAACCAAGTCTCCAGGAGAGAAGGATGGGTGTCATTCTTGAAGCAACCCTAAGAGGTACATCTCCTGCAGTGAGGTTGCTCTTTTGGAGCAGCAGAAGCTGGCCAGAGAGCAGGGTCAAGGAAGGTCAGCCTGAGCAGTCCACACCTGGTGGGCTCAGTCCCCCAGGTCCTGATCCTGACTCTCGTCTGACAAAAGGTAATTATGCATCAACTTGCCAGAAGGGACAACTAGCAAGTTTACAACAGGAGGCAAAATGAGCACATTCCATAGTGAGGCTTGAAGGAGAGGCTGCTGGTATAGAAAAGTGTCTGGTTCAAGTGAAATGTACCTTTCCTTCAGATGATAAAGGTTATTCTAAATCTAGAGCCTCAAACAGGCTGAGGGTCTAGACCACTGTTGAATGAAGGCAGATGATTACTTCATCATCTTTTCAGCTCTATGGTCATACTTTTTTTTTTTTTTTAAAGAAATATACCATATAGGTCAAACATGGTGGTTCATGCCTATAATCCTAGCATTTTGGAAGGCCAAGGTGAGTGGATTACTTGACGTCAGGAGTTCAAAACCAGCCTGGTCAACATGGTGAAACCCCGTCTCTACTAAAAATATGAAAATTAGCCAGCTACTTGGGAGGTTGAGGTAGGAGAATTGCTTGGGCCTGGGAGGTGGAGGTTGTGGTGAGCTGAGATGGTGCCATTGCACTCCAGCCTGGGCAACAAGAGTGAAACTCACTCTCAAAAAAAAAAAAAAAAAAGGAAAAGAAATATACCATATATATCCTTTTTGTCAAAGCCAAATGAATGAATGAATCAATGGAGTAGCAGAGAGCTCCGTGCAGGGAGCAGTATACGTTTCTGCTCCCTCTGCAACATCAGACACAGTGCAGCAAGGAGATGACGAGGCCGGGATCACAGTCCCGATTAGCTAAGGTGCTTTCTTCTCAGACTCCTGCTCCGGGTCCCTAAATCCACAAGGAGCCTGTTTCCTGATCACTAGCCATTTGCCATGAAGTATCAGGAATACCCATTATACAATTAACTGTGATACTTTGTGGGTAGGGGAGGGTACTTTCTATTTTGTACATTTCTGCACTATTTGACTTTTTTTTTTTTTTTTAAGTGATAAGATCTTGTTCTATTGCTCAGGCTGCAGTGCAGTGGCGCAATCACAGCTCACTGCAGACTTGAACTCCTGGCCTCAAGTGATCCTCCTGCCTCAGCTTCCCAAGTAGCTGGGATTATAGGCATAAGCCACTGTTATTGTCTATTTAACTATTTTAAATAAGCACATATTAGATTGATAGTTTTTTAAAAAATGTAAACGGGGTCTCATCATCTTGTCCAGGCTGGTCTTGAACTCCTGGGCTCAAGCAATCCTCCTACCACAGCCTCCCAAAATGCTGGGATTTTAGATGTGAACTACTGCATCTGGCCTATATTGATAGTTTTGAAAAATCTATTTTAAATAGGTGGCTGGTCACTATTGTTGCAATCACAGTGGTACTAGCTTGTAAGGCTTTACTAGTGAATTTTTAGAATGAGGTTGAGCTATAACACGAATCCCTAGTCAGCCTCTGGATGACAAACTGGCATTAGGGCTGGTAGAGAAAAGACTTTCATTTATTAAATCAACACATTCTTAACAACCACCAAGTGTCAGCTATTACAATAGTCATGAGGGAGGTTGGGGAGGGGAGTTTCTGCAGTCTATCATAGCAGACAAACATGAAAATAAATATGTATGTATAATAGAAACAGTAGGAACAATATTGGCACTGAAGAGCTGAAGAGTATATATGTGTACAAGGTTGGGAGTTTCCTTTGGATATTTACATAAACAGATGTTGGACCTAAAACTTTTTTTAAATAAAAGTTTAGAAAGCAAGTTCTTGTTTTTAGGTTTGTTGTTGTTGTTTTTTCCTTTTATAGAGGTAAGTATTGTGGTCCTTTTTAAAGATGCTTAAGAGATATAGCTAATCTTCTTTAAAACCAGGCTTTGGGCTGGGCTGGGCACAATGGCTCAGGCTGTAATCCTAGCACTTTCAGAGGCTGAGAGGGGTGGATCGCTTGAGCCCAAGAGTTCAAAACCAGCCTGGGCAATATGGTGAAATCTCATTTCTACAAATGCAAAAATTAGCTGGGCATAGTGGTACACACCTGTAGTCCTAGCTATTCAGGAGGCTGAGGTGAAAAGATCGCTTGATCCCAGGATGTCGAGCCTGCAGTAAGCCATAATTGTGCCACTGCACTCCAGCCTGGGGGACAGAGTGAGACCCTTTCTCAAAACAACAGAACCACCTAGGCTTTGACCATGACATCTGACCATTTACCTCCTTGCAAAAAGACCGAATAACTCCGTATTTTAACGTTCCACTTTTATTACCATCTGGAAGTCAAAAGGGAATAGCTCAGTAATGTTAAGAATGCCAGAATTCTGCCCTGGGGGGGGAAAAAAAGGAACCTTGGGTATAAATCATCAGTACTTTAAATTATTTCTACATGGACATCAATAGTTGATAAAAAACAATTTTATGTTGTTCCCTTATTGATCTCCATTTTAAATGTAAGATTTTTGAAATCAAACCATAGTTTCTCAATGATCTTTTATTCTGAGATCTCTGCCAACCAATCTCCACCCTGCTAACTCAATAACCAAAGGTACAATTACTTTTCAGTATTAGGCAATGAAAATGTTTTATCACACTTCTATTCTGCAATCAAATGGGGTGGGAGCGGCAAAGGAGGGAGATTTTTGTTAGTTGTCAAAACATAGCAACAGGTGATCCAACAGTAGCAACTCTTTGTTAACATAGGAGGGGTCAATGAGTTTCCTGACAGCAAAAGTGGAACTGCTGTTGGTCTTAGACTCTGACGGTTTCCAGAGTAGGAAGAATATCCAGTGATGCCAGAACAGGTTAAAACAAATTAATCTCAAATCCACTGTAATGCCTCTAGATTTGAGGCATGATATAGGATTACAGTGCCTGTGATACAGAATTATGGCATCTCCATGTCAATATCATATCTCTACAAACAACATGCACCCCAGATTCTAAATGCTTTCCATACTTGAGAACAGTCATCTTAATTTTTTTATTTTTTTTTAAGTTCAGAGATACATGTGCAGAACGTGCAGGTTTGTTACATAGGTATACATGTGCCATAGTGGTTTGCTGCACCTATCAACCCATCATTTAGGTTTTAAGCCCCTCATGCATTAGGTATTTGTCCAAAGTTCTCTCTCTCCTTGCCCCCAACCCCCAACAGCCCCAGTGTGTGATGTTTCCCTCCCTATGCCCATGTGTTTTCATTGAGAACAGGCATCTTTAATAGAGAATGTCTACTTTAATTTGGTCTAGTGGCTAGCCTTAGCTAAAAACATATTTTTCAATAATATAACAAGCCAGATTAGTATAATATAACAAGCCAACAAGTGTAGATTTTCTCTTTTTTGTCTAATAAATCAGCAGTTAAATGGGGGCATAGGTTGTAATTTTTCTGATAATTTTCTTCCTCTACTATTTAACAATTCAGAGTGTGTACCGTCACTTTACTTTTGATTACTTTATGATCATTTCTAGGTTTGAGTGATTTATCTTGCTTAAATTCTTTAATCAGATACCTCCATTAGAAAATTTGAAAATCTCCCCAATATCTTGTGGATCAAGAAACATGAGGCAAAAATTACACATCACATTATTGAAATAAAAAAAACACATATTTTGACCAAGCAATTCCACTGTTGGAATATGCATTAGTCTGTTCTCACACTGCTATAAAAAACTGCCTGAGACTGGGTAATTTATTTAATTGACTCACAGTTCCACAGAGCTGGGGAGGCCTCAGGAAACTTGCAGTCATGGTGGGAGAAGCAGCAAACATGTCCTTCTTCACATGGTTGCAGAAAAAAGAAGCACCGAGCAAAGGGGGAAAGACCCTTATAAAACCATCAGATCTCAAGAGAATTCACTCACCATCACAAGTACAGCATGGGGGCAACTGGCCCCATGATTCAATTACCTCCCACTGGGTTCCTCCCACAACATGTGGGGATTATAGGAACTACAATTCAAGATGAGATTTGGGTGGACACAGACAAACCATATTAGAACATAATATACCTTTAGGTATACCTGCAAAAATATGCCAAGCTGTATGTTTTATAATATCAGAAGATGGGCTGAACATAGAAAACTGGCAAATAAATTACAATGAACATAATACAGCCGTGAAATGTACCAGCAACCTCTGCATCAAGTGCTGACATGAAAGAACACCAAGATGCATGATTTTTGTTTGTTTGTTTGAGACGGAGTCTCGCTCTGTGGCCAGGCTGGAGTGCAGTGGCGCAATCTCAGCTCACTGCAAACTCCGCCTCCTGGGTTCAAGCGATTCTTCCGCTTCCCGAGTAGCTGGGACCACAGGCGCGTGCAGCCATGTCCGGCTAATTTTTGTATTTTTAGTAGAGACGGTGTTTCACCATGTTGGCCAGGGTGGTCTCAATCTCTTGATCTTGTGATCCGCTGGCCTCGGCCTCCCAAAGTGCTGGGATTACAAGTGTGAGCCACCGAAACCGGCCAAGATGCATGATTAAGTGAAAAACATAAGGAGCAGGATAGTACATATGGTATGATCCAATTTTGTATAAATTTTTAAAAAGGTTATTCATATATGTGATTATTACCACGTTAGAATTTCATTTTATTATATCAACATACCACTTTCTTCCAGAAGCTATTAAAAATAGCTTTAAATCCTCATTTCTAATGTGTTTCTCATATTTTAAGTGGATATCTGGTGTCAAATAATCATACCTTAAAAGTCTGAATGTTACCTAGACATTAACTCCTTTCACAGAGATCTCCTTAGAGATCTGACATGCTAGCTGGAGCTTTTAGTCAAGTGGGGAACCAGATAGTCAACAACTATGAAAAAAGAACAGTCATAAATAAATTAAAACTGAAATACATGATAAGAAAGGAAAGTACTAGATATAAAAGCTGAACTTAATTTAGAGTAAGGATAAGGAAGACAGAGAACATAGATAAGGTCTTTTTGGAGAAATAACACTTAGGCCTTGAGGCATGAAGTAAATTCCACAGCATTCTGTGTAATGGTATCTAAAAATGACTGCTAAATAGTATCCTAGAATGACAATCTTGAACTCCTAGACTGAGAAAATGCTACATGTTGCTGTGCAAAGCCTGTCTGCGCTGAAGACTTCAGGGAAGAAGCAGTAAGTGAGGAAAGTCTTGCAGCACAGAGAAGCTACCTTCAAGGATAATATGATCCCCTGATAAACATAAGACAAGAGGGCACTCTAAGGCTGCCGTCTCCACTCACCACCAATCCTCTTGATAAGTCAGAAAGCTTCAACACAAACAGATGTTCTGATTAAATGTTTGATAGAATGGGTTGGTTTCAATTCACTTTCAAAAGTACCTGTTTATTTCTCTAACTTGTAAACCTAAGCTTTTTAAAAATAAAAAAGAAAGCTTTAAGGGTGTGAACACTTCTCAGATAATAACTCCTTTGTTTTTCAGAGATTGGATGTGTTGAACACTGCTCAGCACTGTCCTTGCATCTGGAGTGTGCAACTGGAAAACAGCACACTTGCTCCAGTTACCTGGCACGGCAAAGAAACGCGGCGGCCAAGTTTTAGAAACTAACCCAATAAAAAACGCCTGGCAGAGTGAGGAGTGGGGAGAGGTGGAGAGATTATAAATATTAGGCTGGGTGACTCATTCCTGTAATCCCAGCACTCTGGGAGGCCAAGGTGGGCGGATCACTGGATGTCAGGAGTTCAAGACCAGCCTGACCAATATAGAGAAACCCCATCTCTACTGAAAGTACAAAAAACAAAACAAAACAAAACAAAATTAGCTGGGTGTGGCAGCACATGCTCATAATTCCAACTACTCAGGAGGCTGAGGCAGGAGAATCACTTGAACCCGGGAGGTGGAGGTTGCAGTGAGCCGAGATTGTGCCATTGCACTCCAGCCTGGCAACAAAGCAAGATTCCGTCTCAAAAAATAAATAATAAAAATTAAAATGAAAAATAAAACAAATAAAATAATAATAGTCTGGACTCTGTGGCTCATGCCTGTAATCCCAACAGTTTGGAAGGCCGAGGCTGGAGGATTGCTTGAGCTCAGGAGTTCGAGACCAGCCTGGCTAACATGGTAAAACCCTGTCTCTACCAAAAACACAAAAATTGGCTGGGCACGGTGGTGGCGCCTGTAGTTTCAGATACGTGGGAGACTGAGGCTGGAACCTGGGAGGCGGAGGTTGCAGTGAGTCGAGATTGTGCCACTGCACTCCAGCCTGGGCAATAGAGTGAGACTGTCTCCAAATAATAATAATAATAATGGCAATTGGTAGCATAATGGATGTCAACTAGCATTTCCCAAAAGAAACAAAACACCTGGCTATAGAATTGATAACATTTTGAGATTCTGATGAAGATATCCCTCTGTTTTGTAAAACAAGCAGGATTTTACGTTACTTGAGCTACTATTATTTTGATTTTGTGATACAAAGACTTCATCTCCTTGGCACTACTAATAGCCTTGGCTCCATCAAGGCCAGGGAGAAAGGCAGTCACTGCTTGCTCCAGCCCAACTCCCAGACTAAACAATGCAAGCTTCAGTGCTGGCTGAAAAGTGCTCGACTCTGTGCAGGCACTGTGGGGGATGCTGCCGTGGTATTTCACATTTAGAGAACTTGATTGAGCCCCTAGATTATGGAATTTGATTCCCACTATGCATCATGGGGCACCATTATCCTTGTTTTATAGACAAAGAAACAGGCACAGAGAGGGCAGAGGACTGGCCCAAGATCTCACAGTTACTAAGTAACAGAATCTTCTGTCCGCAGCTCAGTGCTTGCCTTTCACCTGAGAGCTGAGCCTGAAAACTCTCACCAGGCTTTCATTTAGGATAGTGGTTCTCTGCCTGGCTCTCTCCTCACTGAAAAGAGTTTAGTTTTTATCTTTTCATGTTTAGTTATTTTTATTGGGGCAAGAATGTGTATGCTCTGGAACTTAGGTTACTTGCAAACATGAACTGTTAAGTGTCTGGTCATGATATGCCACTATAGTGAGAGGAAATCACCTTCTTTTCAGGCAGGGGAGAAGGCTTCAGTTTCAGAACTGCCAGGTGGGGGATTCCTCCTGCAGCTGGCTCCCCGTCTCCCACCCAGCTTTCCCTCCAGTTTCCTCCGCCGCTCTCTCCTGGCACTTGGCCAAGATCCACTGCCTGCTCAGAAGGATGCCAGGCATCTAAGCACCACTCCAGAGCAGTGGAGCAAGAGGTTCTGTGTTTTAAGACATTGCTCAAATATCACCACTGAAAAGAGATGGTAGAAAAAGATACTCCTTTCTAAATCACATCTTGTGTTGATAAATGTATTTTAAAGACAGGGATATACAGACCTCCAGGGAAGTTTCAGGAGGATTTTCCAAAGGGGTTCGGGGCCTGCAATATCTGGTAAACTCTTTGGCACATAAACTTCATAACGTAAGAAGGGCAGAGCCAGCCTCCTCCTTACCTGGATCCTCTGCATGAGAAATACAGTAGTTCACAAATGAAATCAATTCACCATCGTGAGATCAGGGAGACAGATATCAGCTGAAGCCTGTTGACTGACAGCCATCAACTTGCTGGAGCACCTAACTCCTAGCAGCTGACCAGCGCACCCTCAGAACATTGAGTCTTCAGGCGTTAAGTAGAAAAATTAAGCAGCACCTGTAAAAATCCTTTGTACTGGCATTTCTAGAAATCATGAGAATTTATCTTCCAGGTGAAACTCACCACTAGGCTCTTCAATTGCAAAGGTTTATACATGGTGCCCAAATGGGCCACCCTCCAAATGGGCCACATTGGCAACAGTTGGCAGTGATGATGTTGCCGAGTTCATCTCCTTCAAGAGAAATCCCAGTGAGAAACCCTGGGGAGCACTTTGATCTCTGACCTGTGGCCAATTCAGCACCACTTATCCTAAAATCTCCAAGATGCTGGCATGATTACTCATACATTTGAGAATCTCCAAATGGCCTTCTCTGGGGTCCCCTCATCTCCGTTTCAGAAACTTCCTTTTACTCAAGCCTGAAAATTTTCACCCCATGGCACTTCAAAGCCCTAATGAAAGCCTTCCAGAATCCTGTGAAATAAGGCAACAAGAAGTCCTGGCCCCAATTTAGTCACAAAATAACTTTTGAAAATGAAAATCATAGCACAGATAAGCTGATTTTTATATATGTGTATACATCTAATTTAAGAAGAAAAACTCACTCTGTGGTTTGTGAATCCGTTAAGAGTTAGGGACATGCTTAAACTCTCCTACCTATTCTACTGATTTTTGTGTGTTTCATCCTCACAATTTTTTTTTAAGGTCAATCTGCTAGATTTTGATGATACAATTCTGGTAACTTTCAAAATGAGAAATCTATGTATATCTTTATCTCTTGGTAAGAAATCACACCTCTGTCTCCATACCACACATACCACTGGGCTCATAGGGCTGATAGTTGGCACACGTTGGACTGCTGCCTGGCTTGGCATTCTACCAGTGCTGTCCCAGGAATGTAGATCTTTCTTTTCACAGAGTCATTTTTTTTTTAAACCTCAGGGTAGAAAAAAAGCATAAAATGTCATTAAGTGTGTTTTCACAAATTATCTTAAATGTCTTTGGGAGAAAAGTCTGAAAGTGGGTTGTGCCTGTGGAATAACCTTGGGTCCTTAAGCACCAATGAATAACGCAAACTCAGTGGGTATTTGTGAGCTACAACGTTTATGATTATTAAGTAGGATTTCCTAATAAAGGTTTCAAAAAGTCTGTGGACCTTGCTTTTTCTTGCTTTACAGATTCCCAGGCTACTGAATTTCCCTAATGGCTTCATAGCTGAACTCGCCAGGAGTCTCTAAATCTCCTCCAAGGAGAATGTATTTTTCTCACTTCACTGTGAAATGCAAGCATGAGGAACAAAGGGAATTCCTTCCATCTCTGCCCCTGACCTCTCAGTCAGTCCAGCAGCAGAGAAGATGGAGTCCTTGATGCTTTCGGGCTTTCTCTCTTCTGGAGGAAAAGCCAGTTTTCATCTGAAGTGTGAGAGGGGAAATAAAAAGACCACCACTGGAAGATCATTGGTTTATCTCCCTCACTTTCTGGAGTATTCCTTATTCTTGGTCTATTTTTCTTCCCATAGTCATGGTCCTTCCAAACATTAGGTTACAAAATACAGATTTGTCTCCATGTCTGCAAAACAAAATCTCATAATTTCTCAATTAGATGTTAGGAGAAGACAAATGCAATGGGAGCAGGAAATGGCTGAAACTCTCTTGTTCTTTCTGGGGTATTATGTAAATTTTCAACCAATAGAATTGCAGTTTGGTAGTCCAGGTTCTAAATATAGCCTTTCCTCAGTATTGGGAAGACTAGTCCCAGGAACTCTCCAGGATACCAAAATCTGAGGATGCTCAGGTCCTTGATATTAAATGGCATAGTATTTGCACATAACCTATGTACATCTTCCCATATACTTTAATTATCTCTAGATTACTTATAATACCTAATACAATGTACGTGCAGTGGAAATAGTTGTTATATTGTATTTTAAATTAATTTTTATTGTCGTGTTTATTTTTTTTTTCCAAACCAAGCTTGGCTGAATATGCAGATGCAGAACCTACAGATATGGAGGGCTGATTGTAATTTCAGCCAGGGGAGGGTCATGAGATTTTAATGATTCATTTTTTCAACCAATATTTTCTGAACATTGTATATGTGCCAGGCACTATTTCAGGTAGGGATGGAGAGACCTGAAAATTTAAGAGCTGGAGAAGTTTAGAAATGATGTGGATAGGACATTAGGTGCTACGGACATAGCAGTAAACTCTGATAGAAATCACATTTGTTGGAGCTTACATCTTAAATGAGGGAGCTAGATAGTATGTCAGGAAGTATATGTTATGGTATGCCAGATGGTGATAAGGAATATGGGGAGTGCTGGGTGGGAATATGGTGTGCTGTTTTGTTATATATAATAACCATTTATTTTTAATTTATAGGTGGGAAGAACTCAATAATATGGTGACACTTGAGCAGAGGCCTGAAGGAAGGGAGAGGATAAGTCCTACAATCGCTTCCTTCCCATAACTGGCCTTGGCCCTCCATTGCATCCTCAAGTGTGGTCTGGAGCTGGAACTGTAATCCAGAATATGTAAAGAGCACTTACAACTTAACAAATAACACTATTAAAAAATGAGCAACAAACCTGAGTATATGTTACTCCAGAGAAAATATACAAATAATGAATAAAAAGCATATGAAAAGGTGCTCAACCTCACTGATCATTAGAAAACGAAAATAATGAGGTATCGCCTCACAGTCATTAGGATGGCTACTATCAAAAATATGAAAAATAATTACTGTTAGATAGATGTGGAGAAATTAGTACCCATGTGCACTGTAGGAGGGAATATAAAATGGTTCTATGGCTATTGAAAACAGTATGGCAGTTTAAAGGAAACAGAATTACCACATGATTCAGCAGTTTCACTTCTGGGTGTGTATTCAAAAGAATCAGAAACAGGATCCTGAAGAGTTCCTTGTACACACATGCTCAGAGTGGCAGCATTATTCACAATTGCCAAGAGATGAAAGCAACCTAAATGTCCATCAGCGGATGAATGGATAAACAAATGTGGTATGTATACAATGAAATATTACTAAGGCTTGAAAGAAGAATCTGATACATACTACGAAGTGGATGAACCTGGAGGACATTATACTGAGTGAAATAAGCCAGTCGCAAAAAGACAAATACTGTATGATTCTGCTTATGAGGTATCTAAAGTAGTCAAATTCGTAGACACAGAAACCAAAATGGTGGCTGTTGGCTTAGGAAGAGGCAGAAATGAGGAGTTTTTATTTAATGGGTACAGTTACAGTTTTGCCAGATGAAAGAGTTCTAAAGATTTGTTGCACAATGTGAATAACACTACATATCTATATACATAAAATGATGAAGATGATAAATTTTGTTATTCATTTTTCACCACCACCACCACCACCACACAAAAAGACCCCTGGAAGAGGGCCTTACATGTCTCTAACTCTAATTCCTATTCCTTAAAGAATCACTTCCATATACCAATTAAGTGGATTTTCTAGAAAATGACTCTTACAATGTTGGGACAAAAAAAAAAAAAAGGTCCAAATGTAGGTGACATGTGCTTTTGATACAAAGGCTAAAATAACTTTCTGAAACACGTCAAAGTTCCAGCAATGAAGAGTTGATAGCCTGACATGCACAATTTGATCAGAACTTTAATAGGCATAGTGATGTTGCATGGCAGTATTATGGCGCACAGTCGGTAATACAGAGTAAGCAGGTTAGAAAAAGTCCATTTCACACAGTCACAGCTAGCACCCTGCCAGGCAGACGTGAAGAAATTGCTTGATAATGACTCAGCACTTGAATCCATAAATTGAATCTTTTTATAAGTAAAAAAATATTAGTGATGAGTGCTGAAGAAAAGAGATAAACAGTGCAAGTGTTCTTGAGACAAGAATTATATATAGTATAAGAGATGGTGCAGCCGAAACCAGAACTGTTCTCTACAATTTACCATATATAACTGTATAGTCATACACTCCTTGGTGAAGTTTCAGTAAGGACAGATCACATACATGATGTGGTCCCATATGATAATAATAGAGCACACGGAGAAATCTGCTTTGTGGCACTTGGTTTTGGCACTGCAGATCAAGTAGAAGAAATGACTCATATTCATTTGTGGTTCTGGGACACCTGCTTTTTCATATGGAAAAATATACAAATAAAAACATATACCTTCTACGTTTGTGGAAGTATACAAGGATAAAAATCACCTAGCGATCTATTACTCAGGATGCATTTCCCACAGTGGATCTCTGTCACTAAGTGATGCATGACCATGTATGACAGGCTATGCACATTTTTATTAGAGAATATGGACTCAACAATTATCCACAAGCCCTTTTAACAGCTCCATAGAAATCTCAATAAATTATTACATGTAAGTATCAGAACTAGTGATTGTTAGCTGAATAGCAAGACAAGAATCTAGTGCCCAACATGAGCAAAACCAGAGAACACAGATATCCCTTTAGGAAACTGTTAATTAGCTTGTTTCTCTCTGGGTTTATTCACTTAAAAAAAAAAAAAAACAAACTTAAACTCTGTGGTTAATATATACTAGGTCTTCTTCATGCCAAGCAATTAAGAAAAGAAAAAAACAAATCAATGTTCACAAAACCCATATTCTAATGAGGGAGACTGATGAATACATTAAAAATAGCTTAATAATTTCAGTAGTAAGTGCCACAGTATAATAAAACCAAGTAAAGTGATAATGGACTAGGGATGGGGGCAAGAAGGTTGTCTTCTGACAGGAGAGAAGGCCTCTCAGAAGCGGGAACATGTGATCTGATAATGAAAAGGGGTCAAGTCTACCAAGACCTAGAGAAGAATGTATCAGGTAAAGGGATAAATCATTAAGCACAAATCAGCTGGGCACACTTGGTACAAGGCCAGAGGCTGGCAGTGATGGGGACTAGAAAGAGACATGGTTTAATAGGTGGGCATGGACCAGAGGTTATAGGGCCTTTGAGGAGTCTATTTGACACAGAGATAGTAATATTAATAATTATAAAATTCATTTTATTCTAATTGCACTGTACAAGCATTGGTGGGTTTTAAGCAGATAGTGACATGATTTATATTTTTAATGATAACACAGACTGCTGTGTGGTGAAAGGATTATAGTAATATAAAGTAATTACTACGATATTAATAAATATAAATATTAAAATATTCATATTATTGTAAAAGTAGTCAATCAGGGAGACCCTTAAAAGTATATTGTGTCCCACATTTCCAAAGAAGATGATGGCAGTAGATGGTACATGGTAACAATGGGCATAAAAGAAGCAGACAAATTTGGGATCTCTTTTGGCAGTATAGCTGCTTAGACTCCCTGAGATGCTGTGATGGGTGCTGTGATATATTAACAGCAAGGAAGAAAAGAAGACTAAGGCCATTGGCTTGAGCAACAGGGTGGATAATGACACCAGACACTGAGATGGAAAGAAATTGATTTAATTATTAACTTAATTGTGTATTGATTAAGTTGTAGCAGAGTGTTGGCAAGGCTGGCTAAGAACATTTTTATAAAACTCCTTTCAGATCATGTTGAGTTTAAGGTAAGACAGGACATCAAAGAAGCAGACTGATGTGAAAGCAAGAGATTTGGCAATTTATGTGTATGTATTGGAGGAATGTGGGGAGGGGAAGTCACAACCACAGGAACATTCCTCTCCTAGGAAGTCACAGGAGAAGGAAGAGAGGTTGCTTCGGGGCTGCTTTGCCTCTCATGGCTCTGCATGGATGGCATGAGACCAAACAGTAAGCCAACTGTGATAACAACTTCCTCAAGTGAGAGGTTACCAGAACACTACTATCTCAGGTGCAGGCATCTGGTTAATAGTCCACAGTGCTGGAAAAAAATAGCAGGAGAAAAGTCAGAGGCACAATTAAGAAAGGCATGAGTAAAGGGTAAGTATGCCACAGTTGACCAGAATCACAGTCTGATACCTGTCTAGAGAAACACACCATGTATTGAACTTCTCACTTACTGAACATGTCCCAAAAACCTTTAGTTGTTCAATGGGGACAGTTAGTATAAAGGTCCCTGGACTCTGGTGAGGGGGCATTGGGTCATATATAAAGGAGCATGTAAGCCCCCGATACTATATTGAAATTTTAATTATAGTAAAACATGGAGATTGTTGAAAAATGCAGATTTCCAGGCTTCACCACCAGAGGATCTTTTTTTTTTTTTGGAAACAAGATCTCACTTTGGAGTGCAGCCTCAACCTTCCAGGTTCAAGTGATTCTCCCACCTCAGCCTCCTGAGTAGCTGGGACTACAGGCGTGCTCCACCACGCCCAGGTAAGTTTGTACTTTTTGTAGAGATGGGGTTTCACCTTGTTGTGACCCACCCACCTTGGCCTCCCAAAGCAATCCCAAAAGTTCTGGGATTACCGGCCTAAGCCATTGCGCCCTGTCAGAGGCTCTAATTTAATAGCTTTGGGGAAGAACCCAGAAGTGGGAATTTTTAATAAACATTCCAGATGTCTTGATGCAGATAACCCATAGGTCACAGTTTGACAAACTCTACAGCAAAATGTTTCCCTCCCTCCAATGCTCATAAAATCGTATTCCTAATTGAAGCCAGTCATGAAGCCTTTCTAGATTTAGTCCTCTTTAACCTATCTCACTTATGTAAGCAGCATGGCATTTTAAGTTAGACCAACTAATCCTGATCCTGTAACTAGCTATGTGCCCATGGGTAAATTTCTTTCTTTTTTTTTTTTTTTGGAGACGGAGTTTTGCTCGTTACCCAGGCTGGAGTGCAATGGCGCGATCTCGGCTCATCGCAACCTCCGCCTCCTGGGTTCAAGCAATTTTCCTGCCTCAGCCTCCTGAGTAGCTGGGACTACAGGCACGCGCCGCCATGCCCAGCTAATTTTTTGTAGTTTTAGTAGAGACGGGGTTTCACCATGTTGACCACGATGGTCTCGATCTCTTGACCTCGTGATCCATTTCTTAATCACCAAAGCATCAGTTCTTTCATCCCAAAAAAGGGGTATGGTTGTATTTTATGTGTATTTGAATCATGACATTTTGAAATACCACTATATACATTATTATGAAGGATGTACCTTATATGTTAAATTTAAAGGACTGTGAATCCCTTACATCTAAACTATACTCAAGAATCACATAATTTCAAAGTTCCAGCTGGTTTAGTACCAACCCTAACAACCCATTTAGACAGCATATATACCATTTAGACAGCACTAATAGTATTTCCTTTGCAGGTCTGTTGTGAGGATAAGTAGCACCTTTACTATTTTATAATTTTATAATGTCACATGAGAGCAGTGTGTTAACAGGAAACAGAAATGCTTGCCAATTTTGGCCATTAGCTTCTAAGCCATTCTCCCTCAGAAGTTCCTAAGTGTGATTTTGGTGACTCCTGTGCTGCTATTTTAATCATCACTATTGGTTAATTATGACCATGCTACCCAGGGGTTAAGTGGCAGTGTTAGTGATAAAAATGAAAAAATTGTTAGAGCCAAAAACTTTTGAGAGAAGAAACAAAAGTTAGACCCAACAAAAAGTTGCTATTAGTATATATCCATTTGTTGTGCTTAAAATTGTTTTAAAACACAGCATTAAATAGATACAGATTTATAGTTTCTGACAATACCTCCCTATGGGAAAACTGATCTTGAATTAGGAAAGTTCTGAGTTATTTGATTATCCTGAAATATTCAAAATATGTGTCTAATAAAATGTGTCCATCCTGTAATAGTACTTCCTTTGCAGGTCTTTTGTGAGGATGAGTAAATCACTTCGTATATGCTGTCTAAATGGGTTGTTAGGTTTGGAAATTTAGGGAAACACCTGTCACTATTTCTCTATTCTCAACAGGGGGAGCCTGTTCATTTTAAACCAGGGTATTACAAATTTGGGAGATATTAAGTTTTTAGGACAGCGTAAATTTCCCGTTCAATACTGAGAGGTTCTTCCTGTCTCTTTCTCATAGCCTCCCCAACCACCACCCCACAAAAGGATTTGATGAATTACCCAAAATTCACCAACGAAGCCTGATTGAAATCCTCAACTCTGTATTATTAGGCCGTCTAGAAGTAGATGGGTCTCATTTTCTTTCTCATTTTCTGTAATTTTGATCAGATGCTTCTCTACTTTGCATTCTATTAGTCAAAGTTAACAAATCACTTCTGAAGAAATTACTGCTTTAGAAACACTTTTTGTAAAATTCAATCACTATTCTTGTACCTTGACTCACATTTTTTTTTTTCCTGCTATAAGACTAGAGTCATTTGAAGTGCCTGAAAACTTGGCAACTCTAAAGGGTAATTATTCTCACTTTTGGACTGGATCCAATAGAGGAAACAATAAAAGACTTCCAGAAGGTTTCCAAGGCCAGCTGTCTCTGACACCACTCCTCATTCTGCAAAAATATTTGAATGAGTTTTTAAGTTTGCACCTGTCAGTAATGCCACAGCAGAGAAACTGGCCCTTACCTTGTTTATACAGTTACTTAAACCACATCTATATTTTTAGTTCAAGATAATAATTTAAAACTTCTGGGGGAATGAAGGAGTAATTTTTTAAAAAATAGTTCCTGTTACGTAAAATAAAATTGTGGGGAAAAAAACCCTCTTATTTTCTAGTTGGTTTTCGGTACAAAATACTTCTCATCAAAAGGATTTCTGGTAGCTTTGTCTAGTCAAAAGATTGTTCATTTTGTTCTTAGCAATTAGAGTCGATTTGGCTCTGTCTTTTTCTTTTTTTTTCAGATTCCTGTCTTTGTGAAGGTTACAAATACATGGTTTTATTACATTTTTGGAGTGTTTTAAATTGCACATGTATTTAGAATTTATAGAACATGAAGGGATTTTGCCCCTAAAAGAAAAAGAGGTAATGGATAGCAAGACCAAGGTGACCTTGACCCTCAGTTTGGAAACCTCCAGGTCCTTCAGTCATTCCCACTCAAAGGTTTTGGTGACCGCTACACATACAAAGTGTGTTTTCACCAAAGCCAAGCAGAGAGTGCTCATTAGGGTATTGTAGCTTATACAATTTTGGGGAGTGAAAATGAGAATAAACACTAATTCTGTCAAAGGGCTGGGTGCAATTAACCTCAAGTGAAAACATGAGGAATTCCTTGGGCATACTATAGTCTTTCCCTTACCCAATGGGACACATTCCAAGACCCTCAGAGCCTGCCTGAAACCCACCAATCAGGACACATTTCTGTTCACGTCTTCCACCCACAAATTTAATGCCTTTTCCATTTTAATTAAACACTTATTATGCACCGTGGCTGTAACTCTTGCAGTTGGAGGTGCAACAGCAAAACTAGTATGGATTTCTTCTTTCTTCTTGGAAATTTCATGGATAGAAGATTTGTTTTCACCATAGATCTTGGCAACCTCAGCATACAGTAGTGTTTTCCTTACTAAGTTGAAAACTTTCACCTTTTCTCTTAAAGCACTTTCTGGCTTCTCTTTGGCATATCTGAGTAGCCAGCATCACTACTCTTGCACTTGCAGTCGTATTAAGTAAAATAAGTCACTTGAACACAAGCACCGTGACACCAAGACAGTCTGATCACCAAGAGGGCTACTAAGTGGCTCACAGGTATAAATCTGTTTGACAAAGGGAGGATGATTCACGTCTTGGGAGGGATGGAGCGGGATGGTGTGAGATTTCATCATGCTAGTCAGAGTGGTGCACCACTTAGAACTGATGAATTGTTCATTTCCGGAATTTTCTGTTTCAGTTACCGCAGGTAACTGAAACCACAGAAAGTAAAATCATGGGTAAGGGAAACTACTGTACTCGTGTTTTATTGTAGGGACTAGAAGTGAGCTAGATTTTTTGCAACAAATTTCTTTGTCCTCCAAAAATAAGATCTGTCCATGTCTTTTTAAATTTGCGTTATTTACTTTCTTTCCAGCAAATGTTACTCTGACAGCTGTTTCAAGTGATAAGCATACATGTATTTTAGGATAAAATGCTTACATAGGCAAAATTAATAGTGAAATAGAAGCTCAGTCTTCTTTTCATGCACAAGTGTGGAGACGGTGGTGTATAAAAACATGCATTTAGTTTAATACAACTACAGTTGGCCTTTGAACAACATGAATTTGAACCACTTGGGCCCACTTGTACTCAAATTTTGTTCAACCAAATATGGTATTCATGGGATATGAAACCCACCAATACAAAGGGCTGTCTTTTCATACATGCAGGTTCCGAGGGGCTGGCTGCAGGTTTGAGTGTGTGCAAATTTTAGTATCTTGGGTGGTTCTAGATCCAATCCCCCATGTATACTAAGGGATGACTCTTCATTCAGACAGCTTATAAGCTTGGAATTGATTTCCATGTGTAGTTTCAGAAATGTGGAGCAATGCTAAACTTCTGGATTTCCTGATAATTGAAATTTATTCCTAAGAGCTACCATGCCGTTTTTGAGATGCAGGCCCAGTGAGAGCTTGTGGGTAAACGGGCCAACTTTTCTTCTTGTCAAAGCAGCTCATTGTTGTGTCATTGTTGCACCAAGATAGCAAGTCATACATTTTAGAGAGGCAGTGCTCCAACTCAAAAGACCTCAGGGCTGCATAATAAGCATAGCCACAATGGTGATGACAGAGGTGGAGAAGGAAAAGAAAGAGGAGGAAGGGGGAGATGGGGAGGAGAATAGTTACTTAAATATTCAGAAGGCACATGCCTCTGCAGTAGTTAACTGTGTTGGAGCAATGTTCTTTGTATTACACAACAGGGTTTAGTTTCTTAAACCTCTCTGAGCCTAGCTTTTCTCATTTGTAAAATGAGAATAAAATACATACCGCAAGGCAGTCTTGAAAGTTACATGAGACAATATATCAAAAGAGCTTGGCACCTAATGAATGATGTCTATCGTTAGTGCTAGCATTATACTGTGAAAGATAAAGTTCTCTCAAACCTTTTCCTCACTAATTCCTCATTAAGCAGCTAAATCTTGTGTGTTGAGGTGGGTGTTTAGACTGTGTATGGAGAAGGGTAGTAGCAAGATTGATAACTAATCATTTACCATTTATCAACTACATGCAAACCTCCTATAGATTAAAAGAGAAATAAAAGTAGGTACCCTCTATTCATATTTTGTCAACCATAACCCTTAAAAGATGCAATTTATGCCATCCTTAATAGCAATGTATATGTAAAGAAATCCAGTCATTGACTGAATTGAGATGTGACTCACGCTTGATGCTGGACCTGGGCATGCAGGAACACAAGATTGACAGGGCTCTTTCTCATTAGGGTCACAGGAGGTAAGCCTTCCAGGAACTTACAGGAAAGTTTGACTTTCTTTTTTTTTTTTTTAAGACAAAATCTTGCTCTGTTGTCAGGCTGGAGTGCAGTGGTATGATCTCGGCTAACTGAAACCTCTGCCTCCCATGTTCAAGAGATTCTCCTGCCTCAGCTCTTAAGTAGCTGGGATTACAGGTGTGCATCACCACACCCAGCTAATATTTGTATTTCTAGCAGGGACAGGGTTTCACCATGTTGGCCAGGATGGTCTCAATCTCTTGACCTCGTGATCTGCCCACCTCGGCCTCCCAAAGCACTAGGATTACAGCAGAGAGCCACTGTGCCTAGCTGAGAGTTTGACTTTCATACTTTAGAAATTCAGATCCAATTTTATTTGTAATTTTATCCTACATGTGAATGTGTAGGAAGAAATACAGAACATACTATAAAGGTATGGTAGAAAAAGGATCAATACAATATTCACAGGTTAGGCAAACGGAGAGAAACAGACATAGCCAATTTAAGACAAGAAATACCTGAGTAGGAAGATGTTTGTTTGCCTTTTCTTTTAATGACTTCAAACTTTAACCTAGTTCTACTCTATGAATTTAAGGATCCATGTCTTTAAAGAGAACAGAAAATTACACACTTATCCTAGAGGTGTCAATTAGATTAGAACATACCCAAGGTGTGATAGAAGATCGGTTTGGTCTCAATACACATGTATAAGGTGGCAAAAATCAGTTTGAGGAGTTAAGTTGAAATCTCTAGAGCTAGGCTGTCTGTTCAAGACTGGAAAAGTTTTAACTATATTCCTTTTAAAGGCAGAAATTAGATTTTCTTCTCTGCTATCCTCTCCTGAGCTCTGCAGCCTTGTCCTGGAAAGTTTTCCACCATAGAAAGCATTGTCGAAGTAACCACTGAGATAAAGCCGGCCCTGGAAAGTTAGTTTCTTTTTTCTTTCTTTTTATCTACCTATCTATCTGCATTAAGATAGTATAAACTCCAACTTAAAGCTGAACCTTTTCAGAGAAAGCACGTCCCTGGCCCCTGCATAAGAGGACGCTGAATAACTAATGATTCGTAATTTCTTTAATTCACAAGCAATTCTATTGAACTGCACTGAAAATTTCTGCTCTAGCTCTGAGTTAACACAAATACCTAGAATCAATGAACAGTCTCTCCCAGCTACTTTGATCACCCTGCATACCCACTGCTAAGTCAATGTTGCTTATTCCCATCTCAGAACAAAAAACACAAAAAGCCACCCCTCTGTCTACCACTGTACCACTGGTAGTCAAATGAAAGGAATAAAAGAAAATCGTTGCTTTATTACATTGTTAGGAAATTGCAGTGTGCAAGAAATGAAGTATTATGTCCCAAATCAATCAATCATTTTAATTACACAGATTTGATACTAAGTCCCAGGGCTCTGGAAACTGTAAGAATGATCTGGGATGACAATGAATGCAGTGAGGATTGCTTGCACAGCCTCCAGCCAGCATAACAATTTAGTTATAAGTGACAAGAAAGGATCGAACAGCCAGCACCAACTCCCACTTAATAAATTTTTGAAACAAATGCTAGGAAATGAGTTCCAAGGAGAGCTAGCAACCAATTGGTCCATTTCCTAGTGCTCTGACTAAAGAGAGTTGCTGGTTTGAAGGAAGAAACAAGAGCTCCCTATGTCATAAGCAGAATCAAGTCAGATATAGCACACCTGTCAATACCTTGGTATCGAAAACAGATGACAGTTACTATTTGGAGCTTTGATTAAAATGTAGAGAATAAAAATTGATAGCTTTCAGGAAAGAACTGTTGATACTTTCAAGGCGGAGGTCATAAGATGCCTGTAAGAATTGCTTTATATGGGAAAAGTATTATATGTAGGAAAATGATTTTCATTGATCTAACAGCAGCACATAACCTATGGTGGGTGACTGACTTCTCTTTAATGAATACTAATACCACTTCTTCTCTACAGTCCTTCACTCCCATCCATACCTTGATGATGTGTGGACTATCAGGGGAAGGAATACTCATCTTTCAATGTTTCGGTTAATTCTCTGCTCACTAATGGGAATCTCCAGAGAAGAAACTTCTAGTATTTTTCCATGTTATTCACTTTAATCTTTCCTTCTACTAATCTGTAATTTGGGTTATCTCATTTTATTTATGGATGTCAGCCATTATTGAAGCATTCCAGATTATGCAATTAGGCAATTTCATTAAAAGTTCATTCCTTAAATCTGAAGAATTTTTTAAGGATTCAATTTTTAGTTTGAAATTTTGTAGTACACACACACACACACACACACACACACACACACCCCCAACCAAACCCTGCTAAACAAGAAGGATCTGTGAGTTAACAGAGGAAGTTTATAAGAACTGTAATCCCTAACTCAGTCTTAATTCAAAACAACCCCTAACAAATGCCGGCACGTGTTACTAGACTTACGTCTAAGTATATTACATCCTAAACTACCATGCAATCTCTTCTAGAATGCTCATGTTATTTTTCAACCAAGTTTCAAAAGAGCTATGGTATTCCAGCTATTTAAATACTATCCCATTTTGGTAAAACGATTTAAAGAATCTTACATGTCAGCTGTTTCAAGTTGTTATAGCACCTGTAATACAAAGATATTATGGAAGTCATATTTTTGTCCACACTCAAATGTATTAACTGTATTACAGAGAATTAAAATTATGATAAAAGAATCTCTAGTTTAACATTAAATTACTAGAAGATCAGACACCAAAATATTAACAGTAAATATCTGTAACTACTGAGATTAAAAAGTCTGTGTGTATGCATTTTTGCGGTTTTCAGTTTTGATGCAGAGAATCCTACCTTTTATAACTAGAAAGGAAAATTACTTAATCAAAAAGTGACCACTGGATAGATTTTCTAATTGTACATAAGCAATTCAAATCATATAAGGTTATCAAGTCAACTGTAGTTCCTGGGAGAATGAGAAGCTGTTCTTTGCCTATGCATAGATAAACTTGCAGTTCTGTGTCATATTTGCATGTATCACATGGATGGTGGTCTGGGAAAGTCTGGAGCAGCAGGGCGACCTGCTGGCCAGTGCCCACCAGCTTAGCTAAGGAGAGGCCAGCCTACCCACATTGGCCAGAGGCCCTAGTGCCACATGCAAAGCATGGTGATCTTCCTGGCTTGTCATCAGAAAGCCCCTTTCACAGCAGCTTGGAATTCTCCCTCATACTGGGACATTTTTATTTAGAAACACACAAACACACACGCGTGCCTGAGCACATGCAAAATATGCAGTTAACTAATATCACTATTATTTTCTTGGAAATAACTGAAATTCCAGGTAGTTCTTGAATAAAGGAAAAGCTGAAAAATTTTCCTATTCCCCCCTTTCAAAATAAATATGGACAGTTGTTAATAAGTCTCTTAACTTCCCTCACTTTTTTTTTTAAGCACCTACTGGCCAGATGCGGTGGCTCACATCTGTAATCCCAGTACCTTAGGAGGCCAAGGTGGGTGGATCACCTGAGGTCGGGAGTTCGAGACCAGCCTGGCCAAATGGAGAAACCCCATCTCTACTAAAAATACAAAAAATGAGCTGGGTGTGGTGGCACATGCCTGTAATCCTAGCTACTTGGGGGGCTGAGGCAGGAGAATGGCTTGAACCCAGAAGGCGGAGGTTGCAGTGAGCCGAGATCGTGCCATTGCACTCCAGCCTGGGTGACAAGAGCAAAACTCCATCTAAAAATTAAAAAAATCAGACAGATAAAAGCCTCTGCCCTCATGGAACACAGAGTGCAGTGGACAGGACAGATAATGAACCATAGAAGTAATAGATACAGTGAACTGGAAGATAACAGGTGCTAAGGAGAAAAATAAATCAGGAGAAAGCAATAACGAGCATGGATGGGAATACTGTGATTTTTGTATAGAGAGGCTAGGGAAGGCCTTGCCAAGGCTAAATGTGAGCAAAAATCTAAAGGAGGTGAGGAACAAGCCATTAGAATATCCGGGTGGGGCTGGACGAGATGGCTTAGCACTTTGAGGAGCTGAGGCAGGTGGATCACTGAGGTCAGGAGTTTGAGACTAGCCTGGCCAATATGAAAACACTGTCTCTAATAAAAATAAAAAAATTAGCTAGGCGTGGTGGTGGGCACCTGTAATCCCAGCTACTCGGGAGGCTGAGGCAGGAGAATTGCTTCAACTTGGGAGGCAGAGGCTGCAGTGAGCCAAGATCGTGCCACTGCACTCCAGCCTGGGCAACAAGAGGGAAAACACCATCTCAAAAAAAAACAAGAAAAAGTCCTTATTCTCTAAAGATGCAAGTTGAAGTATTTACAGGTAAAATATGATAGCCTTAATTTCTTTAAAATGTTTAAGGAAAACAAACAAAAGCAAATACAGGACTGGGCGTGGTGGTTCACACCTGTAATCCCAGTACTTTGGAGGTGGGAGGATGGCTTGATGCCAGAAGTTCAAGACCAGCCTGGGCAACAAGGGAGGCACAGCCTTGGCAACAGAGCAAGACTGTCTCAAAAAACAAACACACACACATCAGCAATGAGACTCAGAAATCTACGTTGAATGCTCATGAATTTTTAACGGTTTAAACTTTATTTTTCCTATCTTGGTTTTGAAAATATGCTCCCTTTGATTGTAAACATGGGAGACAGAAAGGGAAATAAAAGTATCTATCCTTACTTGAGAGGGAGCAAAGCACTCCTACGTGCTACATGAAAGGTTAAAGTGATTTAACACACATCAAACACTTAGTGTGGGAGCATAGAGCACTCCATTATTTGATGAACTTCTAGTTCTGGGACTATGGTGTATCATGATATAGATTGTTCTTAGATAGACTGATTTTGGACATCATGCTACTGTTGTATACTCAAACCTTACCTGGGCCAATATGCTTTGTTCATATGCTCCTAAAGACAGAATAGGAAAACCCTGATATATCAAGGAATCGGGAAACTTACTGGTGTTGCATGAGCATCTTAACAGAATACATTAGTGATTAAGCTATGAAAATATTGTTGAGAGGGCCAGGTGCAGTGGCTCACGCCTATAATCCCAGCACTTTGGGAGGCCGAGGCAAGAGATCGAGACCATCCTGGTCAACATGGTGAACCCCGTCTCTACTAAAAATACAAAAATTAGCTGGGCATGGTGGCACGGCCTGTAGTCCCAGCTACTCGGGAGACTGAGGTAGGAGAACTGCTTGAACCCAGGAGGCGGAGGTTGCGGTGAGCCAAGATCGCGCCATTGCACTCCAGCCTGGGTAACAAGAGTGAAACTCCGTCTCAAAAAAAAAAAANATGAAATTGGGAATGGGCAAGGTATGTCTGTTTTGTGGGAAATTATTTGATATATGATGTTGGCTTAGATAGAAAAGTTTGCATAGGGCAGTGGTAAAGGGTGAGTCAAGGCAAGGTTGTACATTTTTACGGCCAGATTGAGGTTTTAACGTATAAGCAAAGGAGTTTCAATTAAGGTTTAAACAGGGAAACAACATGCTATGTAGAATATCCTTGGGTAGAGGAAACATTTGAAGGACAGCAATTAGTGGTTGCAAAACTGAAGATGTGAAGTGACAAAGATCATAATCGGAGGGTCCAGGGTGGAAACAGAGGTGCAGTCAGCCACCTAAGAGATTCTGACAAGAACTGATAAAACTTGGTGACAGGATAAAGGAGATTTGTATATATATTTTGAATGATTTAAAGATATTCATTAGGAAAATTATGATAAATTTTGATAAATAAATATCAAAAGGAGATCCAGTTTGGATATTTTAAATCTGAGTGATGATGTGTCAAACATTTGGAAATACCACAGACAGGCAGAACAAGTTTTAGTCGAGAGGTCAAGCCTAAAAATAGGAATTTGTTAGCAGTAAGTTGTCAAATAATCATTGGTGTTCTTCCTTTTTCTTTTTTTATTGAGCCAACACAATTTCTCAGTGGGTTATAAATAGAATAAGTGTTTTATTTATCAGCCAAATTGAGACATTTTTAGAGAGTGAAGAGGGAGCTATTAATAATTACACTGAAACAATGTGTGTAAAACTAATACTGTCCAGAGCAGACCAGGATGCATGGACCCCAGTTAAAAGTTCCATCTCACTTTTAAAAGATGGCAAGTTGCCCATTTCTTATTTTTATTATAGCTCATGGTTTCTCAAAAGGGGTCAAGTAATTCAGTCAGGGTCACTTTATTGTGATTTGAGACGAGAAAGACCTAGATCTAGCAAAGGCTCCAGCTTTAGACGTTTAGAAAACAAAGAGAATATTAATGAAGTAGCGTATGTCATAGAACTCCACTAATACGTATTCATGAGGCTGCTGGCATGGTTAATGAAGCATGAAGGTTTTATGCAAGGGGGCGGGTGGGATTGGAGCTAGTCGGGGTTGGCATCAGCATTTCTGATATAAGGTCCCAGTTGAAGCAGTATTTTACTTGAGCTGTCTCTGATGTCAGGGGGATGGAATAAATTCCTGGTGAGTAGGAAGAGTGTGTAAAGGGTAACAAGGTTTGTGTGTATATACACTGTGTGTAGGTAGGGAACAAATTTCTTTATCCTGTAGCTGCAATTTGTTAGGTAGTTATGTTACGGCATATATAGGTCACCAGAATAACAAAAGTAAACAGCAGTTTTGTGAATGTGTGTATAGGTTAACGGAACAACAAAATTAGTGTTAATAACAAAACTGAACAGGGTAATGGAGGGGTATCCTGCCATTCTGATTGAAAGGGATTCAAATACAACTCAAAATGCTAAACAAGTCCAGTATGTTTCAGACTAGACATTGTTATCTCCAGTTACAAAAATGTTAGCAGGGTGTCCCTCATCAAGGAAAGAAGCCAACTCTGCTAAGTAAATGGAGGGATTATTTTTCCTACGGCAATGGGGTTTTTTAACTTCACTTTTTATTAAGATTTTTGTCTTGAACATTTGTTGGGTTTTTTAATAACAATACAACATGGGTGCTTCACTTTTCTCTTGGTGCAAAGGGAAACAAAATATGTTTTGTGTCTTTTTGTGATCTGACCTTCCAAACAATCAGTGTGTTGCAGGTGTTATCTAGATGTTGTGTTATTCCTAGTCTCAGTTATTTTATGTCCCAATAAACACAAATTATGTTATATTATTATAATACATAATTACTCCAGCAATTTAGTTTTAAGAAAAATCTTATTCTGCAAAGAAATCTTATAAATTCTTCCTTCAGGAAAAAAAAAAGGATTTCCGATACATCCATTAATTTTAGTTTTAAGAAAATAGGAGAAGCTGTAATTTACAAATATGGTATAAGAATCAAGTCATTGGAGTCAACAATTTCTATGGTTCTTTGATAAAATGATGCAAAAATAAGAGGCTAAGGAAGGTGCAAAGTATTGGTATAGAAAATGTGATATTTTACATTTTTGAGTAGACTAAAGACAAAACCAAAACAGATTTCGATAAAACAAATAATTAAATGCACAATATCTGACCTACATCCTATCTGTCCACAAGTTAGAAACATTAACCAAGATAAATCCTTCAAGACTTGATCACAGTGACGGAAAAGAAAGGTCTCCAAATCATCCGTCCAGCAAAACATACACACTTAACTGAGAGTTAATGTCAGAAAAAAGAGAAAAACAAAAGCTATTCTTCATTCGAACTATAAACCGATCAGTAGTGGGTAGGACAGGTAGAAAACGAGGACCTATAAAGTACAACATTTATGTTTTGATATAAACTTGCTTTACTTATGTACCAGCGGTATTATCTGAATCTTATAATATGGCTACAATTGTTGCTCTTTCTTTTAACAAACAAATGCCATTAATTGCATTCAACTTTGTTTTTTTATAACCATACTTTTTATCAAATAGTTATTTTTCCCTGGTTTGACCTTTTGTAATGACATGTTGTAACATGTTACTACATGTAATGAAATATTGCAAAAGGAATTGACCTCCTTTGGACTCTCTCTGGTCCTATTTCTCTCCTTCCCTTCTCCCACACAGAGATAATTACTATCCTGAGGTTTTCATGCATATTTTAATACTTTTACTATATATATATTCATAAATAAAATGTAGCATCAATTAATGAGTTGTTAAAATTTTCGTAAATGGTATTACACTTCCAGGATTATTTCCCAGCTTGCTTTTTTATTACTCAGCATTACGCTTTCCAAAGGCATATTTTGCTTGTTACTCTGCCCTTTTCGTGTTACATTCAAAAACCTGACATTTGTAACCTGTTTTTCATAAAATAGGAGCTTTTGTCCTATGACACTTATAGCTTATGGATCCATTTATTTTATATAAATAGTATCACTGCAGTCATTGTTATTATTATTGTTTTTATGGATTAAGATGGGCTACTTTTGGCAACCATAGAAAAAAAAAATGAATATACTTGTGAGGGGCTTAAGTACAAATTGATTTCATTGTTCTAAAATTTGTCTTTTTCACTGTACCATCATTTTATAGGTCAATCATGTCTTCACTCCTTCTGTATGGGTTATGAACTGTCATTTTTTTTTTTTTTAACTTAAACAGCTTCCGTTAGTTTTATTATACACTGTTGGCTTTATAAATAAGGTAATTGCCAATAATTCTTCAGATATTAAACACTGAATTTGTTTATGAAATCAGTGAGAAATAGATCTTGAATGATTTGATTAAATACCATTTATCTACTGCTTCCACCATTAAACAGACTTTTCCGAAAGTTTCCTGTGCTATATTTAAGCACTTTATTCATAAAAATCCCACAAAAGAAAAAAAATAGAATAATTTTCTACTAATCTTGAACATATTTTATATTTAAGCCAGAGATGAAATTTAATAACAAAATGAAAATATAGCCAGGAAATTACAATGAAGTTCAACAGGAAAAGTTGCTGATTAATAGATGAGAAGTCAAACTACAAAGCGTAGAACATCTGGTTTGTGCAAATCAAGCATAAAACAATTGAGGCCAGAGTAATCACCAGGAAACAGGAGTAAGCAAAGGTGAAGCAAGTGTGAGATTGTCACCTATAAATTTGTAACACCAGGTAATTATACTTTTATAATGTACACTAACTAGACATACTGCTTTGATCTGTGTTGGGTCAAGAACCTCAAAGATGGGTTCTTGGAGCTCCTTTTGCTGCTGATGAAAAGAAAACACTGCCAGACAGGTAACTGGCAGCGACTACTTGAATCACAAGTGCACACACCTGCACCCAATCCAGAAGAATAAAACTTTTTCAAATCAACTGTAGTAACCCAGCTGAAATGTCGTAGCAACACAATTAAATGACTCAGGAGTGTCTGTGAAGAACAGGAGATAGGCACCTTGAAGTATCTGATGCTCTGTTGCCATATCAAAGTTTGATAACTTAGCCAAATCTAATTCCATTGCCACCAGGAGCAATCTCATTTAAAAGTCTTACTGATTCACATAACCAGAATTATTCCCAGCATTTACCCTAAGAAAATGTTCAAATACCCATGGATAAATGCCCCATAAAATTATCTTATCAAATAAAGAAATGCCTGTCCTTAGGTTAGGTGGGATGTAGGTTGGAAGTTGGCCACTGTGCCATCATCCTGGCCATATTTATAAAGACTAGTTGACACCAGAACCTGGAGCTTTGGTTCTGAAAGGAAACCTGGAGGAATCGCAGGGAGAGATTGTCAGAGAAACCCAGAGAAATCTTCCTCAAATGAAATGATCCGTTGTAGGCATAAGGAAAACTCAGCTGGCCATATTTTATCTACTCGATAAAAACTTATGAAAGGCTTCAATAAATTACACTGAATACCACCTGAATGAAGACTACGTCTCCATGAAGGCTGCTTCAGTCAACCCCAAAAAATAAAGAGAAAAACTGCAGGCAGTTCTTGCAAACAATATTATAACCCCATCACTTTTTAAAATAGACTGGTTGGAAGAGGTTTCTTTGGTTTGTTTTTTTAAGTATGCTGCAGATGTGATTTAACTCCCACAACGTTGTCTCAGTTCATGAGTGAACAGTGGATGGCATCTGGAAATTAAGCATAACTGGGTCCTGGCTACTGTTAAGAGCTAACAGGCAAGCTTGAGGACTTGAGGGAAAAGAAATTATTCCTAAGCAGTCAAATACACAAAAACTCCTCTTTTCAGTGATTTTCCAAAAGAAAAATTTACTTATTCTACTGAAATGTGTGGTTCTTCCTCTTTCCTTCATTTTCCAAATTGATGACATCTTATCCTGCAGTGACAAAGAACGGGGAGATGGAGGGGGCGATAGGCCATTGGGCCATCACCTCACTGCAGACCGTCTTATAGAAGACTGTCTCCTGGGCAAGGAGTTTCTATACTATTGTATTAGACAATATTTGAAAATGCATGAATTATATTGTAAGAGCCACTCAAAACTTTCTACAAAAACATGTCTTTATAATAATGAAGTTTTCGTTTATGACCAAAATAGAAAATTTCTCAAAACCCATTAATAATAACTGTGTGTGAAAAGAGTGGTTTTTTGTTTTGTTTTCTTTTGTTTTGAGACAGAGTCTTGCTTTGTTGCCCAGACTAGTGTGCAGTGGCACGATTTTGGCTCACTGCAACCTCTGCCTCCAAGATTCAAACAATTCTCTTGCCTCAGCCTCCCAGGGTAGCTGGGATGACAGGCATGCGTTACCATGCCCCGCTAATTTTTGTATTTTTAGTAGAGAGGGATTTCACCATGTTGGCCAGGATAGTCTCAAACTCCTGACCTCAGGTGATCTTCCTTCTTCGGCCTCCCAAAGTGCTGAGATTACAGGTGTGAGCCACGATGCCTGGCCAGAAGAGCATATTTTTGATGAATGCTTTCTATCAACTTCATTTGTAAATATTTGGATTCCCCCCCCACCCAAAAAGCAACTACTCACTTGAAATTCTACAGAATTGTGTATGAGATTAGGTATGAATGTGTGTATGTATATTTTAGGAAATTTGTCAAATGCAGAAAAACACAAATAACAAATGGCCACTAATATGCAAAATGGAGAGCTGTCCACATTATTATATTTGCTTCAGTTATTCTAACACATCACAAAAAAATAAACATTTTTTACTTCTAAATGGCCAGTCCACTACAACCAACCTTTACAAACACTGAGATTTTGTGTTATTTATTTATTAATTAATTCATTCATTTTTTGAGCCGGGGTCTCACTCTGCTACCTAGGCTCAAGTGGAGTGGTGCTGTAATAGCTCAATGCATCTTCAGCCTTCCCAGGCTCAGGTGACCCTCCTACTTCAGCCTCCAGTATGGCTAGGGCTATAGGCGCATGACATCATGCCTGGCTAATTTTTGTACTTTTTGTAGAGATGGGGTTTTGCCATGTTGCCCAGGTTGGTTTTATTTTCTAGTAAATCATAGGAATTTAATAAATGTCTTTTTTGCTTCTTTTCCCCAAAAAATAAAAAATCAAGTTATTTTCTTCTAGTATCCTTATACTTTAATATTAAAAATACCATTCTGAATTAGCCTTTTTACTTCCATGCATTGTTGACCAGCATTCTTCAAGCATAGAGAAATCTCAATATGTTCTTCCAAACACAGAAGCACTTTCAGTTAATACAAGCATAGAATTCCATTATCAATGTTTTCCACATTTTGGCTTAAAAATATCAAGATCCATTTTTTAAAACCTTAGACTGCGGATGTTTGGACTTTTCTATGTAGTCTGGATTTCTAAATTTTATACAAAACATGGCTCTGAAGAAAGCAAAATAACTAATAGAATTAATTAAATGAAAAAGGACACAAGAATAATTGGTCAGTCTAAAAAGGATAAAGTAGGCCGGGCGTGGTGGCTCACGCCTGTAATCCCAGCACTTTGGGAGGCTGAGGCGGGTGGATCACGAGGTCAAGAGATCGAGACCATCCTGGTCAACATGGTGAAACCCCGTCTCTACTAAACATACAAAAAATTAGCTGAGCATGGTGGCATGCGCTTGTAATCCCAGCTACTCTGGAGGCCGAGGCAGGAGAATTGCCTGAACCCAGGAGGCGGAGGTTGCGGTGAGCCGAGACTGTGCCATTGCACTCCAGCCTGGGTAACAAGAGCGAAACTCCATCTCATTAAANAAAAAAAAAAAAAAAGAAAAAAAAAAAAAGGATAAAGTATCACTATTGACTTCTGCATGTGCATTGCAGGATAAAGTAAATGGGAGTTACTTGCCAACATTGGGGACTTGGATTTTTGGCCAGAGAGAAAAGAGAAATAAAAGGTAAGTCACAAGAATGGTAAAGATTGTTTGTGACCAGCTTGGGCAACTAAGTGAAACTCCATTTCTACCAAAAAAACATAAAAACTAGCCAGCCATGGTGGTACATGCCTGTAGTCCCAGCTACATGGGAGGCTAAGGTAGGAGGATCACCTGAGGCTGAGGAGGTTGAGGCTGTAATGAGCTGTGATTTTGCCACTGCATTCCAGCCTGGGTGACAATGTGACAATGTGACAATTCCAGAGTGAGACAATGTCTCCAAAAGAAAAAAGGTAAAGATGATAGATTGTATATGTATATTCTACCTCAATAAGTAAATTTCCATTTCTAGCTTCTTAAAAGACTTAAATAGAAAAACTTACTTAACACCAACAACCACCTTTAGTACCCAAATAGTGGTTTCTAAATATTATCTCCTCTTTACCATGGGAATTAGGGCTCTGATATGGTTTGGCTGGGTCCCCACCAAAATCTCAACTTGAATTGTATCTCCAAGAATTCCCACGTGTTGTGGGAAGGACCCAGGGGGAGGTAATTAAATCATGGGGGTCCTCTATGCTATTCTCCTGACAGTGGATAAGTCTCACAAGATCTGATGGGTTTATCAGGGGTTTCCGATTTTGCTTCTTCTCTTCCTCATTTTTATTTTGCTGCTGCCATGTAAAAAGTGCCTAATGCCTCCTGCCATGATTCTGAGGCCGTCCCAGCCATGTGGAACTGTAAGTCCAATGAAACTTCTTTTCCTTCCCATTTTCTAGTGTGTCTTTATCAGCAGCATTAAAACGAACTAATATAGGCTCTTTGGAGAAATGGCTGATTCCAGTTCTGGACAAGGAATATACAACATGCCTGGCCTGGAATATCTTGTAATTAAAGAAAAAAAGTCAAACCATCACCATCAAATGGAATAATAATGGACTAAAATACATCAGAATCAAACATATTTCAAAATCACTGGCATATAAAAAACTCCAAATCCATGAGTTTATAATGCTTAAGAAAACAAATCTTTTGTTTACAGGCTAGCTAATTATTATTTTTTAAACCTGATGAATATAAGGAAAGAATCAAGGATTTATCCTAATCTTTGCTGTAATAGCTATATATACTTCAGGATAACCGAATAGTTGATAAAGGTAAGTTTCTTCTTATAGAAATCTTTTCAAATCTTAAGCCTCAATGTAAGAAACCTTCTAGATCTAACTACAAATTGTAAGAAATAGAGGATACAGAAAAATGCAATCAGGCAAAATCCAGGACAGAGGAAACTCTATGGGGTAAACTATCTGGTTTCTTCAAAGGAGGAATTATGAAGAAAGACAGAGAGAGGAAATCTCTATGTCAAAAGATGTCAATTAATGGAAATGCATAGATCTCATTTTGATCCAGGTTCTTAAAAATAAACTGTAAAACAGGAATCATTTATGAGACAACTGAAGAAATCTGAAATTTAACGGGAATGAATTAATTTAGAGATTATAATACTATGTTTATTTGTTTTTAAAGAGTACTTAATCTTTAGCCATGGTATGATTTTAATAAGAATTATTTCAGTCTCTATTATTAATAGTTCAAAATAATTTAGGGATGAGAAACAAGGTAAGCAAGATTAAATGAAGTAAGATCAGCCAAGTGTTGACAATTGTTTAACCAAGGTTGGGGTGCAGGGGAGTCATTGTAGTTTTTTTCTCTGCTTATAAGTGTTAAAATTTAAAATAAAAGATAAAGGTTCAGGTAATATTGAAAAATCAGTAAAACGATGAAAGGCTTCATTAGGATAGAGATTCCCACATAAATATCAAAATACTTAAGGTGCGGCATACTCTGTCAATCTTACATATAAATAAAAATGAAAATGGTTCTTCATATTATAGAGAATCATGACCTAATACAGGTTGAATTCGAAGGATCCAAATGATGAGTACTTCAAACCTAGGGCCTTACAAATCGCACTGAAATAAAAAGTATATTCAGTACTGGTGAGCAAGTGGGTGTTTCAGATGCAGGGATTCAACATTATGGAAATGCACAGATCATAAGAGTTTAATGGAAATACTTCTTCCTACTTAGTCATTTTTAATAAACTTTAAGTGACTAACAAAGCTTTAATGATAACATCCATTTCTGCTTAGAAGTAGAACAGTTAATATATAATATGAAAGCATACAAATGAATATTTATAAATATGAAAATGAATAGTTTTATGTTTCATAGTATATTTACTTTTACTCTCCTCCTGTTCTTCCCCAAGCCTAGTTATAAACTTGCTGGTTTTGACAAGCAAAACACAAATAGAACAGGTGCCTTTGTTAGCACTCTAGGTAAATCCTGGCACTTGCTTGGGCACCAGCTGTGTGCTAATTAGTCTTGTGATTGCCTAGATCACCAAATAATACAAGACTGAAAATGCTTCTGAAAGCTTCTGAAGGAACAAGTCTGCACACTGGCTGACAGATGCCCTGGAGAGAACAGGCCTTCTTCTGACAGCCCCTGTGTTGAGTTCTTTCGCATTTACAAAGCCAGAACTGGTTACGTAAAACGCATGCCTGCAAGTCAGTTCAGTGCATGCGGGTGATGGGTGCCTTTGAGGCTGCAGAGCAAAAGCATTCTCTGGTCTAGCAATCCTGACACAGACAGATGTCCAGTGTCTGGTCTGTGTCTAAATGCCATCTTTTGATTAAGTGTTAGCAACAGCACACCGAGGGTATTTCAACCTTGTCCTCCAGTAGACTTCAACAGGTTACTTTTGGGCCTTCCCATTTAAACTTTCATCTTTATTTAGCCAGTAACAATAATGAATTGATATATTGCTTCTCATCCTAACAGATGAATCAGATTACTGCATGGCCAATTTGGACAGGATACAAGATGGCCTGACAACTCTCAAAATATACAAGTTTGGGTACATCATGGCAAATGGTCACAGTGAAGGCTTTCTTTCTGAACATGACTTTATGTCCTCATCATATTTGATAATCAAAAATATCAAATTTAAAATCAAATGCTCAATCATTGCATTCTTTCAACAAGTGATAAAATGGATACATTTTATTAGAAAAATGAAAAAAAAAAAAAAAGAAAACCTACCTGAAGACTGCAAGGGTCAGAGACCAGAGCACTAATGGCTTCCTCAGTTCAAACTTTGCTCGTTTGTTCATTAGGTGCCGACCACCAAATATAAAGGCAGCATACAGAGCAGAAAACAGGAAAGATTTCTTCCTGCAAACAAGCAAACAAAATCTTTAAGTAAGATATTTTTAGTCATTAGGAAACATCCAATTTTGTACCAGTTCTCCTCTTTGTAAGCACTGAAAAAATATTCTTGAGAATAAGCCTGCTTCACTGAAGAGTCTAGTTCATGTGGCAAACTGGTATTCTGTTGAAATCTCCCTTGACAAATCAGGTCATCCAGCAGTTTAACCAACATACTAAGTATCACATCAGGATAGGTTTATTTCCTTTGTGGGCTCTGTGACTGAAATTTCAACAACATAGCATTGAAGTACAAAAAGTAGCCTTTTCACTGAGAGAACTAATTTTATTCTTTAGAGTTTGTTGAGCCAATTTAGATACATACGTGAATTTTAAAAATAAATGTTTTTATTGGAAATATTTGGTGAAAAGGTTTTGTCTTGGAACAAGAAAGCCATTTAATACTTTATCTTGAGTGGGTGTGGTGGCTCATGCCTGTTATCCCAACACTTTGAGAGGCCAGGTGAGCAGATCACTTCAGGCCAGGAGTTTGAGATCAGACTGGCCAACATGGTAAAATCCCTTCTCTATTAAAAATACAAAATGTAGCCAGGCCTGGTGGTGGGCACCTGTAATCTTAGCTGCTTGGGAGGCTGAGGCAGAACCACTTGAACCTGAAAGGCGGAGGCTGCAGTTCCCTGAGATCACACCACGGCACTCCAGCCTGGGTGACAGAGCAGAGCAAAAAAAAAGGTAAAAGAATAAAAGAATCGTTACTCCATAGGCAGGGCAGTCCTGAGGGCTGCTGACTGGGTATTTTCGGGGTTTTTAAATTAGATGCCAAACAAGGGATGGATTATTCATGAGAGTTCCAGGGAAAAGGGTGGGGATTTTCCCAGGAACAGAACTGAGGGTTCCTTCCCTTTTTAGACTGTATGCCACGGCATTTGTAAACTGTCATGGAGTTGGTGGGAGTGTCTTTTAGCATGCTAATGCATTATAATTAGCATATAATAAGCAGCGAGAATGATCAGAGTTCACTTTCATCACCATATTGGTTTGGGTGGGTTTTGGCCAGCTTCTTAACCTGTTTTATCAGCAGGGGCTTTGTGATCTGTATCTCCTATCTCATCCTGTGACTAAGAATTTCTAACTTCCTAGGAATGCAGCCCAGTAGGTCTCAGCCTCATTTTACTTAGCTCCTTGTTAAGATAAAGTCACTCTGGTTCAAATGCCTCTGACTATAGTACTGGTAATGCCAAAAAATAAATTCAAAAGCAAAAATAAACAAGCTTCTATAATAGAACTATGATTCAACAGAAAGCAATAGAAGCCTTATAAATAATTTAAACAGTTGAGCATACTTCCTGAGAAAGCAATGTTTCTCTTAAAATGGGTCTTCCCTGCTCAATTAGATCAATAAGGGTTGAGAAATAAGTTATAAAACATAATATCAAAAGCAAAATGTGTTCACCTAACATTATTTGTAAAATGCTTCACGTTTTCCCCCTTCATGCTGACATGTAATGCTGACTCACAAGGGACCTTGCTATTTACAGAAGCAACATTCCTATGTAAATGAATGCAGGTGACCTACTTAGTGAATACCATCAAATAAAGCAATTATTCCATAAATCAACCCAGAAACAAATGTTGAATAAATCACTTCCACTGATGTTTATAGACTCTTCTGTTGGGCACACAAGAGCTGGCACACAGTAGGTGCTTAACAAGTATCTGTTGAATGAACATGGTCTTGTCCTACAAAATTTTCTGATGGGGAAAATTAGACATCTGTGTACAGTAAACAGGTAGCAAACACTAACTGAAAGTTGCACTTTTCCTTTATTATATTAATAATAGCTAAAAAGTAAATTATTCAGTAAAATATTATGATACATTTTCTTCCCCCAGAAAGACATTGAAATAAAGTTCTACCAAGTTAATGTAGGTGATAGTAATATGAAAATGTATATACTTTTTTCTAATTTATAAAGATAATAAGTGACAATAATTACATACTATAATTTATAGAGTGATTCCCATGGGCAGACATAATGCCAAAAAGTTTTACCATTCAATCCTCTTAATCACCTGAAGGTGCAGGTAAAGTATTATCTTTATTTCATAGCTAAACAGGCTTAGAGGTAAAGTAGCCCTAGATTTTCCTGTTCTACTGGTAAATGTTCAGAAGAAAAAGGGGTACTTGATTTGTTATCTTATAAGCTGTAAAAATTCCTTAAGCTGCCCTGTTGAATTATATAATCATTGCATAATGTATAGAACACTGTTTAACTGTGAAAAGAACTTCATGTTTCCACTTTAAACATTTTCTGAGCTTGGGAAACTTTCATCCAAACCCTTTTTGCTTCTTTGAGAACAGAAAGTAATTATACATCTACCACTGAAGACATTTCCTTAAAATTATCATTATTTATCTTACTCATTCAACATAAGTGAGATTCTGATTATGGTTGTATTAACTGTATTACTTGCAATTATAAACAAACCAAGTTAAATGAATATCTTCATACAATCCTATCATTCTAGCCATAAAGGGAAAAGTGATGCCCAAGAACCAAGAAAAGAATAAAAGAAATCTTCCCTATGTATATTTTCTCTAATTTCCTCACTTCTAAAATGAGAATTAGTCCTAATGTACTGCTCACTTCCCTGCAAGGACCACTCACTTTTCCACGATTATTAGAGCTCTCTTTACAAAGCATCAATTCAACAGCGAAGGCAACAAAATCAGTCAGTACGGAGTCATAGAATTTGATAATTGCAAGGAACCTTAGAGGTGAAGCCCAATTTCCTCCTTTGACGAAATAGAGAATAGGGAGACCGGTGACACAGTCACTCATGGTCACACAGCTGCAACTACACACCAGTCAAGACTATCCAACATTGTCATGGCTGAGATCAAGCAGGTTGGTAAACACAAAATAACTGCATAAGCTGTATCTGGGTCACGGACAGTTCATGGAAATTGGTTTATGTGCTATGATCAAAGTAAGTTGTTCATTGCATGCACAGAAATCTTTTACTGTGGTGAAATTCAAATGCTTTGGGTTAGTTTAGAATTAAACCTAAGCATCTGCTATAAGTGGGAGTTGCCTAAGGAGGCATTAACACCTCTTTAACTGAGTTATCGTATGGTTGAATGTACTATTAGTTTTCCATATTGCTTAGAAGACAAGATTTTCTTTAATAAACAGGGAAATTTAAGTGAATTAAAATTGCCTTTCCTTTCTGGCATCTCTCTGGTAAAGTTCAATTATATTCAAGATGAATAGTGGTTTGCCACTAGCACACTTAGCTTTTAGTGTGGATGGATTGCTTTCCTAATGGTTCAGCGGCAATCCAATAATACTTCATTGTATTATTTTGAAGTTAGAAATTCTTAGGGAAGATTTTTTTCTATTCTTTTCTTGGTTCTTGGGCATTACTTTTCCCTTTATGGCTAGAATGATAGGATTGTATGAAGACATTCATTTAACTTGGTTTGTTTATAATTGCAAGTAATGCAGTTAACACAACCATAATCAGAATCCGATAACACTGGCAATCCTCTATACTAGGGTATAATGGTAACAATATAGTGTTTAATTATCAGATAATTAGTCATTTCTAGATAGCATGGACTCTTCTGGTTTAATAAATTTTAAATGTGCATCATATAGCACAACCTGTAACTATAGGTACTTAAGTACTTTTCAGCATGGTGATTTGGGAGTTATGATTATTAGGTGGCCAACCAAATAAAGACAGCCCAAATGAAATACTGATGTGCTTTAATTCTGTCATGCTTATACTGATCCTTTTTCCCCTTCTATTTCTGTCATCAAGATGAATAATGGAAATTATTCCATAATTAATAAAAATGAACAGTGTCTTTATCCTTAGAAATCTGAATTTCTCTATCATACTATCTTGTTCCAAAACATTCTTAGGAGATGCTTTTTTGATTCTTACCAGGGAGCTGGGCAAGTTCTCACTTATGATTTGCATTAATTGCTTTACCCGTTAACACTCCTGAAAGAGTGTGCATAAATTCAAAGACACGTTTTTTCAAACTCGTGGGATTTCACTGAAACCAGTGCTCAGCTTGAGTTTCCTAAGCACTCACATCAAGATTTCTGCACCCCAAGTCAAACTAGTTTATTTGCTAATGAAGAAATATTTATGTGGGCAGTATTTCAACATGGAATAATTGCTAATTAACACTTTGGGAAGCTGGCCTGTGCTCCCTCCTGACTTTTTCATGCCGTATCTACATGGCCTTCATTATGGCTACTGTACACGTGTGAGATACAAGGAGTTGGGAAAGCAAAGATCAAGCAGCAGGGAATAAAGAAAAGGGCACCGCCCACTTCAGCTGATACCTATCTACCAAGTGCGGAGAGAGCTTTCATGTTCTAAGGGGAGGAGTCTGTCACTGAGACAGAATGCCAACTGGTGCAGCTCCCCATCTTTTAAGAGTCCTTTATAGTTCAGTTGCTGACTTAAGTCAGGAAACAACTTACGGTTCTGAAAGTGATTTTAAGGATACAGATAAAGTAAGGACCCAGAGACTAGAGGAAATAACACAACTTTTTGCCAATATGACATTTAATGTATGTCTATGGTGGTTATAATTTGATAAGAATATTAAAATAAGATTTTATTAAGAGAGATCCTGAGGTTTCTTGAAGTCCTACCCAGGACTGAATTCTGTCACATTCATAAGGATTCCCCAAGGTTTCATATAGGCATTTTTTTAACGTTAAAAATAATGGAAATTTTTCAGCAGAATTTTTTTTTTTTTTTTTGGAGACCAGGTCTCATTCTGTGGCTTGAGCTTACAACTCATGGTTGTGACCATGGCTCACTGCAGCCTCAACCTCCTGAGCTCAAATGATCCTCCTGCTTCAGTCTCCCTGGTAGCTGGCACTACAGGTGCATCTAATTCTTTTAATTTTTTTAGAGAGATGAGGTCCCAACTCCTGGACTGAAGCAATCCTCCTGCCTCAGCCTCCCAAAGTGCTAGGATTACCGATGTAAGCCACTACAGCTGGCCAGGAGATTTTATTCATAAGTAACTATACGCCTAGAAATACTGACAAACAATAATTTTGTGAATAATCATGAAAATATGCCCATAATTGATACAAATGAAAAGTGGCTATATAATTGCAAGACAAAGCCATAATTAAGGTAAAGGATTCCTTATTCCTATTCCAATCTATTATGTATGACCAAAGAAACCAAATAAGGTGTGATATCCAAGCTTCCTTGAGTTGTAAGCACTTCTTTCTCTTTTTACTTCTCCCTCCAGATACTAATTTGGAGATCACAGTTTCTCCTTATCTATTTGTTTTTTTTAAAAAAGGTAAGAGAACTAGTTTTTAGTTTTTCTATCCTTGAAGTAGGCCATAATCAAAGTAAAGTTACATTTAGTAACTGGATTCAATTACATGGCCATACATCCCTTTCCAGGAAAGTATATCCTTCTTAGAAGCAGACCTGACATAGAAAATCCTTGTATACATCTGTAAACTTATCTTTTTTCCTCCCTGTCACCTTTTAAGACATCTTGGTGGCCAGATGTGATGGCTCATGCCTATAATCCCAGCACTTTGGGAGGCCAAGGCAGGCGGATTGCCTGAGGTTGGGAGTTCAAGACCAGCCTGGCCAGCATGGTGAAACCCCCGACTCTACTAAAAATAAAAAAATCAGCCGGGCTTGGTGGCAGGCACCTATAATCCCAGCTACTCGGAAAGCTGAGGGTGAGAGAGGGGAAAGTAATAACTTGTGCCCCCAGAAAAATGGATAGTGAACTGCTGGTTGAAGTTGTGGAGGACACTGAAAGTCTTTGAGCTGGGAAGGAGGACAGAATTTAAAAAGATATGTTCACAGAGAAACTTGGTATGCTTTATTTCTATCCCAGAGGGCAGATGTGGCAAAAGTTGAATTCCTAATCTCTCAATTAATGCACTGAACTGTGTGTGTGAACTGCGGCTCTTCACAGGTATTATCAGATGGGATCACGTTTAGGAATGAATATTCTCCTGTTTGTAGTAAAAGATAGCAAACCAGTAGGCTAATCACAGCATTATTTCAGTAGCGTTGATATTTGGGGCTCAGAGACTTGTCAGTTTCAATCCTAAAGCATTGCATTTTAGAGAGGTACAAGAATATTTTTTCTTTGTTTTAGTAGATATGGCTTAATAAAACTGGTCCGAAAGCATCAGTTTTGAAGTTAGAACCAAAGACTGTAGCCTGTCTCTTCTACTCTAGTTAGCAAAATCAAATAAAGAATTAAAATCTAGGCGGGGCACAATGGCTCATGTCTGTAATCCCAACACTTCAAGAAGCTGAGGCAGATGGATCACTTGAGGTCAGGAGTTCAAGAACAGCCTGAACAACATGGTGAAACCCGCTCTCTACTAAAAATACAAAAATTTAGTCAGGCGTAGTGGTGCATGCCTGTAATCCCAGCTACTCAGGAGCCTAAAGCAGGAGAATCTCTTGAGCCTGGGAGGCAGAGGGTCCAGTAAGCCAAGATCACACCACTGCACTCCAGCCTGGGTGACAGAGTAAGACTCCATCTCAAATTCAAAAACACATAAGAATTAAAATCCATTCAATTTTTTATCTCCTTAGAAAGAGTATAAAACTTGCTATTACCCTCAAATCAAAATCTGGTAGAAAACATATCAGTGACTGGGCATGGTGGCTCATGCCTGTAAACCCCAGTGCTTTGGGAGGCCAAGGTAGGCATCTTACTCATCCTAGGAGTTCGAGACCAGGAAACATATTGAGACCTCATCTCTACAAAAAATTTAAAAATTAGCCTGGTGTGGTAGTATGTGCCTGTAGTCTCAGCTACTTGGGAGACGAGGGTGGGAGGACTGTTTGAGCTTGGGAGGCTGTGGCTGCAGTGAGCATGACCGCCCCACTGCACTCCGGCCTGGGTGACGGAGTGAGACCTCATCTCAAAAAAAAAAGGTCAATGGTCTTATTTAGACAAATCCCCCATCTCCATCTGAAAACAAACTAAAAATAATCTCTATGATGACAAAATAATTTCTAGTTTCTGTTTGGTCTGAGAGTATTGATTGTCACAAGTGAGAATTTCCAAGTAACGACCTAGTCATAGTAAAACATAAAACTCTAATGGCTATTTAACACAGTAATTTCTGAATAAGAGAGGCAGCATGTAGAAACAGAGTTCAGAAGGTGGTTTTAGCAGCAATTCAATTTCATTGCACTGATTTTCTTGAAGAAATATTCTGCATTCTAAGAAAGAGAAAGGTATCATATGAATTTCCAATGTATCAATGCTCACTTGTTAAATTATTTCAAAATATAATAATGATGAGCCAGGCATGATGGCATGTGCCTGTAGTCCCAGCTGCTCAGGAGGCTGAGGTTGGAGGAGCCCTTGAGCTTGGGAGATTGAATCCAGCCTGAGCAGCATAATGAGACCCTGTCTCTTAAAAACAAAAAAAGCGTTAACAATAATGGTAATATAAAAAGCATACTATAATTCTGAAATGCCTCCTATTAAATAAGAGTAGTTGAGTGACTCTCCTGTCACTGAACTGAACTTTACCTCTTATAGCCTTAAAAATCTATTTTATAATATAAATGAAGCATTAGTCATTTATTTTCCTAAATATAAAATTGTCTTGGGCCTGAAGTTATACAAGTACAATTATGGCTATATCAGTCAAAGCTGTAGGCTTTTTTTTTTCTTCCTTTCTGTCTTTTTTTAATCTTCTTATTCACTCCAGTGGCCTAATGACCATAGAAATATAGAATCTCAAGATTGGAAATAGACCTTAGAGATCTAGTCTAAACTTTTCAACTTAGGATTCCTTGCTTAAAATTTCCTGGCTGATGGTCATCTAATTTCCTCTAAATGTAGAAATAATGATTGGAACCTGGAGGTCATTCGTTCCTGATCATATGATACAGCTGGACTTCTTTAAAAAAATGACCCAAATGCTCAAGCCATCCATCCTTCCCCTATGGATAACCAATGCCCTTTCAAACAAACAGGCTACACTTAGAGTTGAATATAAAAACCTGTTTCCTGATTGGCTTTATTCTAAAGACACCTGGAATGTCTTATAGCTAATAGATCTATCTGAGAGCTGGTGGCTAAAACTAAAAGTGAAAAAACACTGTCGAAAGGAGATGATTACTCGCAATGCAATGAAAACTGGATCTCAGGTTTATAAGACTAAGTTCAATTCAAACTGAGAATTTTCCTAGATTTAAATCAAAACCAAGGTAACTAACAGCTTGCACAATTATATAAACAAGCATAAACATATCCATGTTTTTGATCACTTTCTGTGTACTCAAGGACTGACATTTATACGGAAGGAGAATCCATTTCTGTTGCAAGTTACCACCACCTTAATATTTATATAGGGTTTTCATTTCCACAAATCACCTCACAGACAACTGGAAATTTAAAAAGCTAGAAAATAAAATTAAGGGGAAAACATGGCATGTTTTCACGTTAACTATTGGATGAGTAAATATACCCTTGTCACTAGTGATTCTCTCAATATAAATTTTGAAAAGAAACTGGGAAAGCAATGAGAAAACATACCCCAAACACTATTTCTGGACTGGAGAAAATATCTCAGCAATGATGATGATCTCATAGTTAGCTCGTAAATTGATTTTGTCAGCAAAATCAAATGTACATAAGAAATTAAGCTTAAGAAAAAACTGGCAATAATCAGAAGAAATACATTTTTAGTAATGAGTGAAAATGACTTAAACATTGTTTTTACTTATGAGATTATCACCCAATTACCCAAGAAAGAATTCTGTATTTCATTTTGCTCTTAAAAATAATAATATAGGGCCGAGCATGATGGCTCATGCCTATAATCCCAGCACTTTGGGAGACCAAGGAGAGAAGCTGGCTTGAGGCCAGGAATCCAAGGTCTGGGTAATACAGCAAGAACCTGTCTCTACAAAAAACATCCAATAATAATAATAACATGGCAACATTTTGATTGGGGACTTCATATTGTTCCCTCAAAATTGAACACTCATTCAGTGACATAAGAGGATAAAATTTGTAGACACTAGCTTTGAGAACACCGATAATGAGGACAGCTACAGCAAATTCTCAAAACTTAGTGGCTTCTAACAACACAAATTTATTATCTTACAGTTCTGGAGGTCAGAAATCTGAAATGAGTCTTATGGGGCTAAAGTCAGAGTCACCAGGGTTGCATTTCTCCTGGAGGCCCTATGGCAGAATCCATTTCCATGACTTTTTCAACCTCTAGAGGCCACTTGCCATTCCTTGGCTCATGACTGCCTCCATCTCCATCTTCAAAATGCATCACGCCAAGCTGTTTCCATGATCACATCACCTTATCTTAGTCTGACCCCTCTGACTACCTGTTAAGAATCCTGTAAATAGGCCAGGCACTGTGGCTTATACCTATAATCACACCACTTGGGGAGGCCCAGGTGGGTGGATCACCTGAGGTTGGGAGTTCAAGACCAGCCTGAACAACATGGAGAAACCCCATCTCTACTAAAAATACAAAATTAGCTGGGCATGGTGGTGCATGCCTGTAATCCCAGCTACTCGGGAGGCTGAAGCAGGAGAATCGCTTGAACCTGGGAGGCGGAGGTTGTGGTGAGCCGAGGTGGTGCCATTGCACTCCAGCCTGGGCAACAAGAGTGAAACTCCAACTCAAAAAAAAAAAACCCTCTGAATATATTGGGCCCACCAGATAATCCAGGGCCACAGTCTAGAAACTTCTTCAACTTAAAAAACCCATGTGATTAGATGTCCCTTGCCCAAAGATATTCTGGAATAATCTCACCATCTCAAATTCCTTAACCTAATTACATGTGCAACATGTCATTTGCTATAACATATTCACAGGTACCAGGGATTAAGATGTGCATATTTTTGAGGGACCATTATTCAGTTTACCACATGGATTAATCTAAATCGTAAGATCTAAAGCCCTTCTTCTACTCAAACACATAGGAGACCCCTACAGATGCAAGTGTTTCAACCAATTTGCCCTCTCCAAAGCCAGACTCTTCCCCTCTACTCAAGACAGCATTTTAGAATCCAAAGGGCGAGAGTCATAATATTAGGGAGATTATCTTTAAGCAACTCATTAACATGTGACTCACAAATATCAGCATCTGAACTTTTATTAGTAGCACATGGTTTACTACATCCCTTACAATGAACTAGATACGCATGTTCAGAATTTCTAGTATAATATAAAACTTACTAAAATTACTAATACGTATTTGATTTATTATGACTGTCCACAGTTCTAAATTGTCATCTCTTAACACTCCTTTGCAGCAGCAAAGGTTATTTGGTTTGTAACCGTTCTCTTAATCCCAGTCTGAAAATATGTACTACAGGCTACTTCTTCCTGTTTGTAACAATACAGTTGTTTTACCCTTACTCTCTTCTTGGGGTTATGTCTGTAAAGATAGGTTTCTATCCTGAAATGGCCCAGTATCAGTCTTCCTCTCAGATGGCCTGCTAGCAGCTCAGCATTTGACACAGATGGCAACTCCTTCTTTTCGGCAATGCTTCCTTTACTTCCTTCCGTTCTCACTATTTTCTCTTGCTTCTTCTTCAGCTTCACCATCTGTTCTTTTTCATTCTCCTTTGCTGCTTTCCCTTCAACTCCCCAATCCTTAAACTCTGAGGATCCCCAGAATTCAATCTGTGGACCTCTTCTCTTTTGGCCTCCACCATGGGTTCTCACATGGGGTGATGATTTTGCTCCTCAGAGGATATTGAAATATATGAAGACATTTTTGGGTCTTTACAACCGGAAGGAGGTTGGCTACTGGCATGTGGTGTGTAGAGGTTCTGGATGCCACAAGACAGCCCTCCACAACCTAAAATTATCCAGCCCCCGAAAATGCCAATAGTGCTAAGCTTGAGGATCCTGAACAAGAGAAGTATGGAGACAGAAATTAAGAAAAGAGAAATTGGAAAACTCAAGAGGGTGTATATTGAAATTCAAAACTGCTTCAAAAATATGTTCACTGGTTGGGGTGATACCGCTGAAGCCTCAGATATACTCAGGCTGAATTGCTTCAAATTGATTCCAAGCACAGAGTAAATAAAGCAACTTCTTGTTTTAAGTGAGCAGTTCAATTTATAACTGAAAACAAAATAACAACCAGTGAGTCAGTATATTACTCTCTTCACTGTTCTAGAATTAGGTTCACTTCTGACTACGATGGACCCTGAAGACTAAAGCATTCAATTCTTACAAATTATTCATCTGTTTCAGTGCCTCTCTTACATGAAGGTCATCTAGAACTGCATTTAAAAATATATCTCCAGAGAGGAGAAAAAGGGATAATCTTTTTTTTTTTTTGAGACAAATTCTCACTCTATCACCCAGGCTGGAGTGCAGTGGTGCAATCTCGGTTCACTGCAACCTCTGCCTCCTCGGTTCACGTGATCCTCCTGCCTCCGCCTCCCGAGTAGCAGGGACTACAGGCACAAACCACCATGTGCAGCTAGTTTGGTATTTTTGGTGGACACAAGGTTTCACCATGTTGGCCATGCTGGTCTCAAACTCCTAACCTCAAGTGATCCACCTGCCTCAGCCTCCCAAAGTGCTGGGATTACAGGTGTGAGTCACCATGCCTGGCCAATAATCTTAAATGAATAGAACCAGACTTCATGGTAACTGCCAAGACACCGTCCCCCTAACTCCACACAGAGTTCAAACTCTTCTTGAAGTAAAACTTTAGTTATTCCAGTCATCTCTTTATTAGCCAGTTTTATAAGATAATTCCATGATAACCAATATTAACTTCACCCAGGATGGGACAGTGTTACCACCATTCTACTCTGTTTCTACATTTTCAACTTTTTTAGATTCCACATAAAAATGAAATCACACAATAACATTTCTTTTTGTGTCTGGCTTACTTCACTTAGGATAATGTCTTCCACGTTTATCCATGTAGTCACAAATGACAGAATCTCTTTTTTAATACGAAATAAAATTCCATTATATCACAATTTCTTTATCCATTCATCTGTTTCCAGAAACCTAAGTTGATTCCATATTTTGGCTGCTGTGAATAATGCGACAATGAACACGGGGATACTCTCATATTCAAAGTTTGAGAATTTGATATCAGCAAAGTGTTCTATGACATATACTTCAAAAAATTGACTACTCTCAATTTTTAAAAGTGTACATCATAGAGTCGTAGCAGAAGCAATGGCTCATGTCTGTAATCCCAACTCTTTGGAAGGATGGGGTGGGCAGATTGCTTGAGCCCAGGAGTTTGAGACCAGCCTGGGCAACATGGCCAGACCCCATCTCTACAATAAAAATTAGCCATGTATGATGGTGGGCGCCTGTAATCCCATCTACTCAAGAGGCAGAAGTGGGTGAATTGCTTGAGCCTGGGAGGTGGCAGAGGTTGCAGTAAGCTGTAATCATGCCACTGCACTCCAGCCTGGGCCACAGAGCAAATCTCATATTAATTAATTAATTAAATTTAATAAAAATTGAGAGTAGCAATAGCTCTATTTTCAGAAGTATTGGAAATGTAATAAAATAGGTGGTACTGGCCGAGTGCAGTGAGTCATGACTGAAATCCCACCACTTTGGGAGGAGGCTGAGGCAGGTGAACACTTGAGGTCAGGAGTTCAAGACCAACCTGGCCAACATGGCGAAACTTTGTCTCTACTAAAAATAAAAAAATTAGGCCTGGTGGTGCGCGCCTGTAATCTCAGCTACTTAAGAGGCTGAGGCAGGAAAATCACTTGCCCCAGGAGGCAGAGGTGGCAGTGAGCCGAGATTGCGCCACTGCACTCTAGCCTGGGTGACAGAGTGAGACTCCATCTCACAAAAAAGAAAATAGGTGGTATTACATGATAAAGTTTATCAATTGAGTTGGACAAAATCAGTTGCACTCTTTTCTAAATCTTCTAACAAAATATTAATCATCTTTTTATTTTTATTTTTATATTGGCACATAGTCATCAGGCTAAAAATATTAATCGTCTTTATTAGCTACTCGCAGGCGTTTGCTCCCCTAATTAACATGTTGGGAAGCATGAATTCTCCTCTGAGGATTGTGCAAAAGCTAAACCTGTTCAACAGGAAGATGTACTCCTGCTCGTGCCTGTCATCAGTTTCTACAATGGGAAGAAGAGTAAAACTTGTCAGATAGTGTCCAGAGCTGGTTTAGGAGTCCTTTATCTCTATAGCTTAGAAGGCTTTTATCTGTGGATCTTTTTACATCATTTCCCATGAAGACCTTCACATTCTTTTTTCTTTTTGTCCCTTCACAGGTTCAAAGCCAAAAAAAGAGAGAAAGAAAGCCTTTTGGGAAAAATCTTAATTAAAAAAACCCTCAAGATCCCTCAGAAAACAAGAAAATTAAGTTCATAGCTCCCATTTCTTCATAAAGTGAAAGAAAACTTTACTTTATTCTTAAAACTTTCTCTTTACTGCCAGTTTGTGAGACAGAAGAATAATTTCTCCTTTACTTGCATGTCAGGTGAATTGCTGAATGTGACTACGGTATGGCTGGGATTTATCAAGCATGGATTCCTAGAAAAGAGATTCTCCAAATCACAATGCCTACAGCATTCCTTTCTTCGTAGTTTCAAAAGGAAGGAAAAATGCTTAGGGAGAAGAGAGTGTGTATGACTCAACATTCCTTTGAAAGTCAGAAGGTTAGTGTGTCTTCCTGTATTCCCAAAGCATGCCCTTTAAGGATGTGCATTATGGGGAAATGTGTTCTTCAGATTGTTCATGCTGGCATGCACACACCGTGTGGATAGGTAGCAATTGTTCTGGATAATAAACCTGTACCTTTGCTTTTCTTGTCCTTTTTCTACTTTGCTTGTTTGTCAAGATTGATTTAGTAAGCACCAAGGTTTGAGAGTAACAATATTTAGCTATGTTTACACAGAAAGGTTTCCTACCAAAAGAAAAAAAATGTAAAAAAAAAAAAAAATAGATTTGACAAAAGTATTTACTCAATATACTTCTTGAGTCTATGGCATTTTTGATCAGTGTGAGAAATTCTCGATGTCTAAGTGTGATAACAACAGTTAAAAAGTATTACTGAATATCCATGGGTTGCAGCTCTTCACATAGCTCTTCTATGGAAGCTTTATGCTCCATTGTAGACAAACAGTTGAGTCCTGACTTAGAAAGTACTACTGTGCATTGTTCCAGGCCATTAAATTAAAATGTGTTTCAATTTGCTCAAAGTAGTAATTACTTTGTAAAAACTG
>NW_016107332.1:3805873-3856160 GCF_001604975.1 Cebus imitator
AATGGCGCGATCTCGGCTCACCGCAACCTCCGCCTCCTGGGTTCAGGCAATTCTCCTGCCTCAGCCTCCTGAGTAGCTGGGATTACAGGCACGCGCCACCATGCCCAGCTAATTTTTTTGTAGTTTTAGTAGAGACGGGGTTTCACCGTGTTGACCAGGATGGTCTCGATCTCTTGACCTCGTGATCCACCCGCCTCGGCCTCCCAAAGTGCTGGGATTTAAGTAATAGTTTTTAATCATCCCTTCTAGCTCTCACACCCTATTCACTATTTCTGCCAGTTAAAAATATAAGTCACACTTGCAATTCACTTTGTCTCTAAGAGAATATTCCTTTCTTTAGGTCACATTCATAAGGCCTAATTTTTGGATATAGATAGAAATCTGTAAGGCAGGTCTCCAGAAAGTACTTTCCAAAGTCACTGCATGCTTGAAGCTAACCACTCCTTTTCCATCTAGTGTTTGCCTACTTTGCTGTATACTGGCAGCCATAACCCCTTGACTGCTTAATGGCAGGACATACTGTGAGGTCTTAGGCATGCTACACAGTTGTTTTGTCTTTGGGTTTTCCCACTTAGACTGACTTATTCTGCATTTCCAGATGTCTAAAAGGACAATGTCCCTTTGCTTCAGAATCCTAAAATCTGATATAGAAAACCTGTTGAGGACACAAGTATACAAGACTATACAAAAGGAAATGTAAACATTAAATTATACAAAGTCAAGATCTTTACATTTTTGTATGTAGTATATAATCTTCACTATTAGCCAACTATCTTGTGTATTTAAATACAAATGGCATTAATGCTATATGGTAGATTCTAGGCTCTACAGATTATAGGAATTTTAACAGATTTGGCATTGTCTCTAAGATGTCCAAAAGGCTTTTTTTTTTTTTTTTTTTTTTTTTTTTTTTTTTTTTTTTTTTTTTTTTTTTTTTTTTTTTTTTTTTTTTTTTTTTTTTTTTTTTTTTTTGCTGTTTCTGTTTTGAAACACAGCCTAGCTGTGTTGAGCAGGCTGGAATGCACTGGCACAATCTCAGTTCACGGCAACCTCTGCCTCCTGGGCTCAAGCCTTCCTCCCAAATAGCTGGAACTATAGGCACATGCCACCACACCCGGCTAATTTTTGTGTATTTTGTAGAGGTGAAGTTTCACCATGTTGCCCAGCCTGGTCTCAAACTCCCGAGCTCAAGCAATCCTCCCACCTTGGCCTCCCGACTGCTGGGATTACAGGTGTAAGGCACCGCGCCCGGCCCCAAAATGCTTTTACATGGTTCAGATAGTTTCGCCTCTCCCTACTCCTCTGGAATCATGTCATAACTTTCCCCTGGAACACCCTCTGCTACAACCATACTGTCATTCTCCAAAGACATCACACCCCTTTGTCCCACTTTCCTCCGCACGCGCTGTTCTCGCTAACTTGAATGCCCTTCCCATTCAACCTTGTCATTTTTTATGATCACTGTGAAGATACTCCCTGACTGCTTCTAGGTCAAGTTGCCTATCCCTTCCTTCATCACCACTGTGCTTTCTATATGTCTTTTTCATACCGACTGTAGCACCTGTCTCTTTGTATTTTGCACATAAGTTAACATGTCTGTCTTTCCTTTGACGTCCTGAAGGGTACAGATTGTGTCTTACTCAACTTTGTATGCATAGGGCCCTTATGTTTTTCCCCAACATATGAAATAACAAATGACTTATTGGATTTTTCAAATCTTGTGTTTTGGACATACTTTTAAGGGGAAAAATACATTATTGAAGACTAAACAGAATAACTGATGCTCAAGTTGTCTATGAAACTGTGCTTCAAACTCACTTGACTCTAAATCTAAACAGTAAAAGTTGTGTTTTACAATAGCTCTTTTAGGAGCAGAAAAAATATTACAAATTAACTAAGATAGGTAGTTTAAATCTTGAAATGATTTAAATATTCATTCAGAAGTATTAATTGAGTGCCAACTGTGTACTAAGCACATTTCTAGGCTCTGGGAATATAATAGTGAACAAAACAGACAAAAAAGCCTGTCCTCGTGGATGGAGGTTACAAGACAAGAAATAAGAAAATAAGCAAATTTTATAGTATGTTAGAAAATTACAAATAAATGTTATGGAAAGAAAAAAAAGCAAGTTGGTACAAGTGGAAAATGGGCTGGAGAGTGAGGAACAGAGCACAGCGTTAAAGAGCGGCACACTGGGAATGTGAATGTGAGCCACGACAGGAAGGACGTGAGTGAATGAGCCGCTCGGGGGAAATGTGTAAGACAGAGAGCAATAGCCAAGGAAGGACTGTCTTCAGAGTTAAAATTGACCAGATTCTACTCATTTTGTCTCTGTAAAATTCAATATTTTGAGATGTCATTTGAGCGTGTATAAATGTGTATCTGGGCAATAATTCTCCTTTCAGTAACTTTTCAAGTCAATACAGCTAAGTTTGCATAGTCATAAATATAGTTCAGGAAAAATGAGCATGAAAGCATCCAAACTATAATAAAGAAAGTTTGTTCATTTTCATCAATACCTGAAATCTCCTTTAAAATATAACTGTAAATCTTAGTTACCAAGAAATCCCAGTTTCTGATATTGCCTTTTGTGAGTTACATTAGATAATCTATAGACAGATTAGAAGGTACCATGGTAGTGTCTTGAATTAAAACAGCTTTAAAGTAGCTTGACACTAGAGAATAATTTATTTAATCTTTCTTCATAAGGAATGGTTTATACAGAAATACTATTAGACCCAGCAATGCATTACTGGGTATATACCCAAAGGATTAGAAATCATTTTACTATAATGAATATTTGTTTATTGTACACATATGTTTACTGCAGCACTATTCACAATAGCAAAGACATGGAACCAACCCAAATGACATGGAACCAGCCCATCGATGACAGACTGGATAAAGAAAATGTGGTACATATACACCATGGAATACTATGCAGCCATAAAAAGGAACGAAATCATGTCCTTGGCAGGGAGGTGGATGAAGCTGGAAACCATCATCCTCAGGAAACTAACACAGGAACAGAAAACCAAACACTGCATGTTCTCATTCATAAGTGGAAGCTGAACGATGAGAACACATGGACACGAGGGGGGGAACAACACTCACTGGGGCCTGTGGTGTGGAGAGTGAGGAGAGGGACAGCATAAGGACAAATAGCTAATGCTTGTGGGGCTTACTACCTAGGTGACGGGTTGGTAAGTGCAGCAAACCACCATGGCACATGTTTACCTATGTAACAAATCTGCACATTCTGCACATGTATCCTGGAACTTAAACAAAAAATGTGTTTATCATTCTTTCAGGATTTTCTCTTGCAAACCCAAACCTAAATATACATAAGCAAAGGCTAGTTCTTGAAGAAACTGCCAGGAGCACTCTCAACTAGACAGATTTTCTACAAGCACATTAATTCTGCTTCACTGGCCAACTGTTTTTAGGTCCAAGTTGCAAAAAGTGTAATGATTTCTGACAAGGATAAAAAATAGGCTTTCAATTTTCATCATGAGTCAGCAGGGAAGGACAGGGCACAAGTGACTTTTTAATATATGTTTCTCTAAATGTACATATAAAGAAGTAAAACCTAATGGTCCTATGGAAATCAGAACTTTTGAAAAGAAGGCAAATGGGATGAATAAATATTACTTTTAAACTAAGACAAAAAGGCATTGAGTGATTTTTCTTTTAAAAATATACTCTAACAACTACCTATTTCCATTTTTTAAAAAATAGAGCCTTTTACCCCAATGCTTCAGTGAGTTAAGATGAAGTTTTAAATTTTCACCTGAGTAGTAACATTATATACTCATAAGTTGATCCCAATTTTAGGAAACCATCATTAAGTGGAAACATAAACGTTTCAAAGATATCGTTGTTTCTTTAAAAACACAAAAGTCTGAAAATAAAAGTATTTCTACATGTCCCTACGTTTCCAGAATGTCTTCGTATCCTTATAGAACTCAATGGCACCTGTCTCTGTGAATGAAAGACCAAGATGATATAAATATACATAAGGAAAGGGATGGTTACAAATTAATTTTTTTTATTTACTCTACTAGAAAGATAGGGATTTAGGCCAGGCATGGTGGCTCATGCCTGTAATCCCAGCACTTTGAGAGGCTGAGGCAGGCGGATCACCTGAGGTCAGGAGTTCAAGACCGGCCTGGCCAACATAGTGAAACCCCATCCCCATTTAAAAAAATGAAAATAAATTAGCCGGGCATGGTGGCATACACCTGTAGTCCCAGCTACTTGGGAGTCTGAGGGAGGAGAATCACTTGAACCTGGGAGGCAGAGGTTGCAGTGAGCCAAGATCGCATCATTGTGCTCCAGCCTGGGCAACAGAGCAAGACTCCATCTCAAAAAAAAAAGGGGGGGGGGAGCAGGGATTTTCTACTTGCATTTATGTGGATTATAAAAAGAATATATTTATTTTACAATAAAAATAAAACAATATGTAAGTTTTAATCAGAGTGACAGAAGGGAGAGAAAGATCAGGAGCAAGAATTAGAGATTGAGAGAATCTAATATGCCCCAGTGATGGTCAAAAACAAAAACAGTCAAATCATTTTCGTGAGATAGGATCTTCCTCTGTTGCCCAGGCTGGAGTGCAATGGTATGATCTTGGCTCACTGTAACCTCCAAATCCCAGGCTTAAACGATTCTCCTGCCTCTGCCTCCCAAGTAGCTGGGACTACAGGTATGTACTGACATGCCCAGATAGTTTTTGCATTTTCTGTAGAGATGAGGCTTCGCTGTGTTGCCCAGGCTAGTCTCGAACTCCTGGAGTCAAGAGATTCCACCTGCCTCCGTCTCTTAAAGTGCTGAGATTACAGGTATGAGCCACTGCATCCAGCCCTCAAATCTTGGCCTGAGTGGAGCACAGTAAAACAAGGGGAGGGGCAAAACTTGGAATGCCCACTAATGACAAATCCGTAACTCAGTTTTGACCCTCATTGACTTTTGGGAGGCCTCCCAAGGAAGTACACATATGGAGGGTAGTGAAAAATTTGATGCCAGTTTCCGCTAAACTTCTAACATACTCACTGGTGCTATGGAACAAGTTTAAGAGGATTCGGAGGTGCTAGTCATCTAACAACCATATGTACACACACTCACATTTTCGAACTAAGCATTTTTATCAGCTAATCTTATGTGTTTCTCAAAGTGGTTCACTAACCACTTCCAACAGAACCTACGACGTGCTTGCAAAGGCAGATTTCCTCCTCCCAGGCTTTCTGAATCTAGAAGGGAAACCATAAAATGTGCACTGAAGTAAGAGTCTTAGGAGATTTTTAAGCTTGAGCTTGATCCACTATGTCATGCTTTTATCATGGTGATTTAGCTTCCTATCTTCAGCCGCTCCCATCCAGAATCCCTCAGGACTCTTTGATTTCCTACCTCAAAGATAACATCACCGTTGACCCAGCAATCCCATTACTGGGTTTATATCCAAAGGATTTTAAATCGTTCTACTATAAGGACACATGCACACGAATGTTCATTGCTGCACAGTTTACAATAGCAAAGACCTGGAGCCAACTCAAATGCCCATCAATGATAAGAATGGACAGGGAAAATGTGGCACATATATACCATGGAATATTATGCAGCCATCAAAAACGATGAGTTCGTGTCCTTTGTAGGGACATGGATGAACCTGGAAACCATCATTCTCAGCAAACTGACACAAGAGCAGAAAATCAAACACCACATGTTCTCACTCATAGGAGGGTGTTGAACAATGAGAACACATGGACACAGGGAGGTGAGCACTACATACGGGGGTCTGTTGGGGGGAAATAGGGGAGGGATGGGGGGGTGGAGAGGTGGGGAGAGATAGCATGGGGAGAAATGCCAGATATAGGTGAAGGGGAGGAAGGCAGCAAATCACACTGCCACGTGTGTACCTATGCAACAATCTTGCATGTTCTTCACATGTACCCCAAAACCTAAAATGCAATTTAAAAAAAGATAACATCAACGTAATGCATATCAAAATTAATTATATCCTACGAAGAATAAAATACTTCTGGCTAATATTATAATTACAAAAAAAGGTCAGTGCATTAAAAAAAGCAAAGACTTTGAAAAGAGAAGAAAAAGAAAAGAAAAAGTAGTAGACTATCTCTCCTACTATATACATTAAGAGACACAGGACATATGCACTGTTGTTGCCACAATACCATACCTCTAAGGAGGTAGGCCTGCCGGGCACGGTGACTCACACTTGTAATCCCTGTACTTTGGGAGATCGAGGCAGGCGGATCATGAGGTCAGGAGTTCAAGACTGGCCTGTCCAACCTAGTGAAACCCGTCTGTACTAAAAATACAAAAATTAGCCAGATACAGTGGCACACACCTGTAATCCCAGCTACTCAGGAGGCTGAGGCAGAAGAATCACTTGAACCTGGGAGGCAGAGGTTGCAGTGCGCCAAGATCACGCCACTGCACTCCAGCCTGGGTGACAGAGAGAGACTCTGTCTCAAAAAAAAAAGGAAGTCAAGCCTATGTCTCACTAAGCTCCTAAAGCTTCTTCTCTACGGGAGAGACTAAGAAAAACATTAAATTAATCTAAAATTCCTTATCCTTTTTAAATGTAAAACTGAAACTTAGAAATAACATTTACTTTTCTTCATAAGTTATGAGTTACATGAGGTGAAAGATAGTTTTCCAGGAATTGCTTTGAGGATGGTAGTTTAATGACAGAGATCGAAGATATTTACTTAATAAAACTTTTCAAATCCTTTCGGTTTATGGTACAAAATTTGAATTATCTATCATGACTAAGAAGAATTTATCTGGGCTGAGAATAAGAAGATTTTTGATTCATTCATTCTTGCATACAGCTATTCAGTAAATATTTATTAAGGGCTATGTCCTGACCATTGAGAATAGTTAACGAAACAGACACACTCCTTTGCACCCAGACATGTTTTGGGGAAAAATAGACAAGTAAACGAAAAGCAGGGGAATAAAATAAGGAAACAGGCCAGGCATGGTGGCTCACACCTGTAATCCCAGCACTTTGGGAGACCAAGGCAGGAGGATGGCTGGAGCCTGGGAGTTCAAGACTGGCCTGGGCTATACAAAGAGACCCTGTCTCAAAAAATAAAAAAAAGTAAAATAAGGAAACATATGGGAGGAATGGTAACCCCATCTTGCTGGGTCAGAGAAGGCTTTCTGGAGACATATTCAGACAGGTTGAATATGAGCCTGGCAAAGGAAGTGAGAGGGAAGAGTATGGGCAAAGAGCCAGAGGCATGCGAAAGAAAGTACATTCAAACAACTCTAAGAAATTTAGAGCTCTTGACCTTTAATTACAGAATAAGTGGGAGAGTATTGAGATGAAGGCCCCAGAAGTTAAGTGGAAACAGGATCATGAGGACTCTTAGGGACCATGTTAAGATGTTTCTTTTCCATCTTAACAGCAATGGGTAGCCACTGAAGGTTTTTTTTTGTTTTTTTTTTTGTTTGTTTGAGACAGAGTCTCACTCTGTCACCAGACTGGAGTGCAGTGGCACGATCTTGGCTCACTGCAATGTCTGCTTCCCAGGTTCGAGCGATTCTCCTGCCTCAGCCTCCCTAGTAGCTGGGACTACAGGCACACGCCACCATGCCCAGCTAATTTTTGTAATTTTAGTAGAGATGGGGTTTCACCATGTTGGCCAGGATGGTTTTGCTCCCTTGATCTCACGATCTGCCCGCCTTGACCTCCCAAAGTTCTGGTATTACAGGCGTGAGCCACCGCGCAGGGTTGCCACTGAAGGTTTTAAATGAATGAAGTCACGTGCTTGGATTTGTGATATATAAAGATCACTCACTGATGAAATGAAAGCTGGAACTTCAGTAAATCTGAAGTTTGGGAATGGCACAGGTTTTAGACAACAGCAGGGCATGCAACTGAGGATAAGGCAGGCGTCATGGGCAGTAAGGTTACAGGAAATTTCTCCATCTGTACCCTCCCTACTGGAGTGTCAATTTCAGAGCAACTGGTTAAATGTTTTACACATATGGGTGTATGAAGTTCATCGGGTGCTTTCTACAAACAATTTCACTTACACACTTATCTGTGAGCACTGGGCAACAGCAAGGTCTAATATTTCCTCATTTATTTTGGTCCTCATCATGTTCTTAGATACAAAATTATGCTCCTCCCATCATGTGTCAACTACCAACATGCAACAATGCCAGTTTCAGGACTAAGTAAACAGCCATCCATATTTCCAACCAACAAGACAGAACTTGTAAAGGAAAGTTCTCAGCTCACTTGGAACGTGTTTTGGAAGATACAGGAAAGGCTGGATTGATGAGGATAGGTAAGTATGTAACTGAGCTACCAAGATTTTAGGTGGATGCAAAAGTTATTGAGGTTTTGCCATTACTTTTGCACCAACCTACTTATTCAGCACTCAAAGGCAAAGTAAGCTTTTCAAAAGGACAGGCTCATCTTGCTTTACTCAGCAGGTTTAGTCCAGAAAAATTACGTATACATCTTCTTTGAAAAAAACTAAATTAGGCCGGGCTTGGTGGCTCACACCTGTAATCCAAGCACTTTGGAGGCCAAGGCAGGTGGATCACCTGAGGTCAGGAGTTCAAGACCAGCCTGACCAATGTGGTGAAACCCCATCTTTAAAAAGAAAAAAAAAAAAAAAAACTAAATTGTATTTTGAAAACATTTGGGGAGTGTTCCTATTTAAGAAAAATTAATAAATATTTGTAAGGATTAAATAATTGTTATTGTTTTATATATTTCTGTTATTATTTTATAACGGAAAATAAGTCTCTCAAGAGATGCCTTAACACCAGGACAAATGTTATTGTAAGGGATACCCCTCACAAGATGTTCTTTGACTGGAACCTGAATTTCACTGGACTGGATCAATTGCGAGGCTAAGTATGACAATATGACTGAATTCCATCCACGATATCCATTTGCTTTGCTTCTTTTTAGAGATTAGCCTGCAATGAAGCTATGGCAATGATTACAAAAATAATATGGCCAGGTAGGGCTTCTGGGAAAGGTTTTTAAAACATACAGACTTGGCTGCATGTCCCTTTGGAGTTTTATTCCTTTGCACTTCTCTTGTCTTCCTAGTCACAGACCTGATGCCTGGCAGCATCCATCTTACAGCAATGGGGCAGCACACGTGAGAAAGAAAGACAACGGAGTAAAAGATGAAATCAGCTTAATTTCCTGATAGCATCATCCAGCTGTCTTGTTAGCTCTAGATTGTGTGCCCTGGACTTCTGTTGAGTGAAACAAGGCAATTCCCATATATTATTAAGATTCTATTTGTTAATTTTTCCATTATTTCCAGCCTAATTCAATCTTAACACCCTAAATTTCAATTAAAACTTCTCTGAATATAAAGTGCCAAGTTTTGTTGCTACTGACAGTATGTGGGATTCTGTGGTCATTTAATAACATGGACTAGAACTAGCAAGCCAATTCGCCTAAAATGTAAATATCCTGAAAGTGACATTTGTATAGCCTCCCTCCTCTATAAAGATACTGAGCTGCCTGATCTGTGGGAGCTGTGTCAGTACCATAAGACAGCAGGCAAACAAAAACAAAAAGCTCTGCGTATACTTTCTGGTCATTTTGGCCATAATTATTCTCATTTCATTATGCTTGATTGACCAAGTATTAAAAATGACTGAACCAAGGATGCTAAAGCAGAGCCAACACAGTAACCCAAGGAAAAGTAACTTTCCAAAAAATTGAAGGACAATGTTCTGTGAACAATTTTAGGCAAATTAAAGCGACATCGTAATAAGCAGTACTAAGTCAAAGTGTCTGCCATCATCCATCCGGCCAGAGATAGGATAGTTCTCTTTAAGCAAAACATATCGTGTGGGCTGAGCACTGCAATAGCTACAGTGCTTACTCAGAAGCTCAACCTGTCTGGCAGGCTCCAGGATTCTCAGATTAGCTTATATGCACATGACAATCGTCATTTTAGGATATCAAAGACAGAACATATTTATCTGTGCATGAGCCTGTATTTAGGCATTTAAATGTATATAAATATAGGTAAGTACACATTTCTGCTCAAGAAAACATTATGTAAGTTTAACACATAAAAAGATCATTAGCTACTTCTAACTCCCACTCCTATATAAAAGCTCTGGGTGTACTAGTTTATTTAAATATAAAAGAATTTTTTATAGTGAAGGAAGCTTCCTAAATGATCAATGCTTATACTAGATGTAACATCTGCACCTTGGACATTGGACTGAAAATAATGAAGCACTTAGGAAATGTCTGCTGCATTGATGTTCCAATTCCTGTTGCTTCACAGTATAATTCTAATGTACATTGAGGGAAACTGAGTTACAGAGAGGTGGGACCCCTTTCAGGAGTCACCAGAAGGGCTAGAAGAGTTTGGGATGCTGAAATCCAGAGTTGTGTGGATTATTGTTTTAATCTGAACTATTCAAATTATCTGTTTATATTGATCAAAATTGGCCATAGAATCTCCAAATCCTCAAGTTCACATTATGACAAATAGATGGTCTCTTCTCTAGAAAAGTAAACAGGAAGATTTTTAGAATTATCAGTAACAAATCCAAGTTAATATAGTGTATGCGAACTTAAAAACATGAACAAGGGCTCCAACTGGTTTCCTTGTTTATTCAAAAACATTTACGGAATACCTATAATATTCAGAAATGTCATCTAGCTTTAAAAAACAAAAATTTCTCTGGCAAAGTTGAGAAAAAAACTAAAAACAAGAAAAAAAATTAAAAACTAAAGAAAAACAAAACCACAAATTCCAATGCTCTAGGTTCTGTGGTGGTGAAGAGGACGCAAGTATGAATATTAACAACAACCTAACGATCCTGTCATCCCCAGGATGACCTGGGGACCCCACTTTAAGAAACACTGGTCTAGCCGGGCGCGGTGGCTCACGCCTGTAATCCCAGCACTTTGGGAGGCCGAGGCGGGTGGATCACGAGGTCAAGAGATCGAGACCATCCTGGTCAACATAGTGAAACCCTGTCTCTACTAAAAATACAAAAAATCAGCTGGGCATGGTGGCGCATGCTTGTAATCCCAGCTACTCAGGAGGCTAAGGCAGGAGAATTGCCTGAACCCAGGAGGCGGAGGTTGCAGTGAGCCGAGATCGCGCCATTGCACTCCAGCCTGGGCAACAAGAGCGAAACTCCGTCTCAAAAAAAAAAAAAAAAAGAAAAAAGAAACACTGGTCTATACAGTTCTAGATGCTGGTGACACAAATCTCAAACTGCTCATCGTCTACTGAGATTTTTGAGTAAACAAAAATCTATAATACACTCTAAATATTCAGAGTGGTATGAAGAGGATGGGAGAAAAAAATAAAGAGGACAGAAATTCTCTTGCCGAAAAGGCTAGTTTTCAAGACATGTTAGAATGGCCAGAGAAGAATGGGTGAAGATGTGCTTCTGCAGGAGGAAAGCTGGGCACAACCACTCAGTGGGGTGTGGTGCAGTTTGAAGGACCTGGACTTCTGGGCCACAGGGGTCAGAAATGAGGGTCCAGAGTTAAGATAAGGTTGTATCTTGAATGACTTTTATTCTCAAATGGGGCTAGTTTGAACTTCATCCTGAAAATACAGGAAGCCATGAAGGGTTTTAAGTGAGGGAGGAGGAGCATGCTGAGATTAAAATTTTAGAAAGCCTGCTTTGGCAGTGGTACTGCGAAGGGCAGATGGGAAGAGTGTGCGTAACCTGATAGAGACAGAGGCCAGCTAACTGCAGTTCTCCTCAAGAGAAGATGCTTAAGGTGGTGGAGGCAGAGAGATGGATGGCTCTGAAAGATGGTAACCCAAAATACAGTAATTATTCCATATATTTATTGAAATAAATTCAACAGAGAAAACAGAACAGAAAGGTCTTGGCGGCTGAGTTAACATGGGGAGAAAGGCAAAGAGAGGGTAAGGGATGATACGTGAGTGGTCAGTGTTAGTTTGTTGGGGAGTAAAGAAGTGGCATTTCAGAGGCTGGGCGCATTGGCTCATGCCTATAAACCCAGCACTTTGGGAGGCCAAGGCAGACGGATCACTTGAGGTCAGGAGATAAGACCAGCCTGGCCAACATGGTAAAACCCCCAAAAATACAAAAAACAAAACATTACCAAAAAAATTAGCTGAGCATGGTGACATGTGCCTATAATCCCAGCAATTTGGGAGGCTGAGACAGGATGATCGCTTAAACACCACTGCACTCCAGCCTGAGCAATAGAGCAAGACGGTCTGGGGAAAAAAAAAAAAAAAAAGCGTTTTAGTGTTTTCTAGTAGAGATAGTTAATAGCAATGCAGGACTTACTCCCAGAGGTGGAAAGAAATCTACAGGGTGGCCGGGCGTGGTGGCTCACACCTATAATCCCAGCACTTTGTGAGGCCGAGGCAGGTGGATCACTTGAGGTCAGGAGTTCAAAACCAGCCTGTCCAACATGGCGAAACCCCATTTCTACTAAAAATACAAAATTAGTCGGGCATGGTGGTGCATGCCTGTAATCCCAGCTACTTGGGAGGCTGAGGCAGGAGAATTGCTTGAACCTGGGAGGTGGAGGTTGTAGTGAGCCACTGCACTCCAGCCTGGGCAACAAGAGCAAAACTCCATCTCAAAAAAAAGAAAGAAAGAAAGAAAGAAAGAAAGAAAGAAATCTACAGGGTGTGGACCATAGAAATATCAGGGCTAAGGATATCTAGTTGGAAGTTGTCCATGTCTGGGTGGTGGTGGTTGAAGTCATGGACATGAATGGTCATCCAAAGGGAATATCTGAAGGTCAATACAGAACATAATGGGAAGGGCGGGGAGCAGAGCATCACCAGTTACAGAGGAGGTAGAAGAGAAACAAGCAAAGAAGATTAAGAAGACAGAGCCAAGAGGGAGAAGAAAACTAAGGAGTGTCATGGGACAGGGATAGAGAAAAGAGTTAAGTGTCACAGAGCAAATCGAGTCAGATAAGGACTGATAAGACGAGTGTTCTGTTGTGACCTGCAGGCACAATCAAGGCCTAGTGAGTCTACGAATGGATCATTCATTTCTCCAACAAATATTTATTGAAGTCTCTGCATGCCAGGTGTTAGGCAAATAAACCTCAAACCTCAAGGACAGCCTCATCCTATTGTGAAAGCATAGTGCAAACATGTTGTATTTCCTTACCAATGTTGTACATATATTAATAAAAGCTATGAACTACAGCGTATTTAACACTGACATTGTACTTGGGTAAATGGGAAGAGGTAAGGTGACATGCTTTGGGAAGATGAGGCTTGCAGGTGCGGGGATGTCACAGGTGTCAAGGGATCCTGAGAGGACAGGGAAGAAGGGGAGAAAAGGCATGGAGCTTCGCATCTTGCTTAACCCTTCATTTAACTCCCAAATTTGTTTAGAGAGCAAAGTCCTAGGCTAAAGGGAAGTCATTATTTCCCAATATAATCTCTTTGGGTATCAAAGAAGAAAATTAAGATACAAAAGAAAAAGTTAAATTCACCAAATGAAACTAGAACACTTGTAAGATAAACTAGAATATTTCTGACTACCATTTATAGAAACAACTCACCTCATAGTTACTTAGGCAGGCACTGATTAAATGTCTATTACTTAAAGCCTTTCTGAAAATATAACATCTGAACATCCAAAATGACAACTCCTAGAAGGCCTGCTTACATACTTTTAGAAAAATAGAATAACAATATCCACAACACTTTAACACAGTACGTCCTGTGATTACTTCATGTATCCATTCATTTGCTTAACAGATATTTATAGAGTTTTTGCTAAGGCTTACAGTCATTAAAAAGGTGAACTTGTGCTCATGAAGCTTACATACTAGCAGGAGACAGAAATTAACAAATAACTCTGAGTATCTATTACAATGTTATAGTGTTACATACAAAAATAAAACAGAGCAAATGGCCCAGGAATGACAAGCCTTCATTAGGTGTGGTGCTCAAGGAAGACCTCTCACTGTCAGTGCAGTAGAAATATATAAACATAAATGCTTGAAATGATGACAGAACATATTTGACTGTGTAATTTATATCTGTTTCTGATCCCCACAATATAGTCTTCCTTCGATATGCCATCACTGAGACCTACAAGTTGCCAGGCACAATTTTAAGCACGGGTGGGGAGGGATAGAAGTATTAAAACACTTCCTGCCCTCAGTGTGGGGGTTCAGTCAGGCTGGTGGAAGAGATTGTAAAATTATAATAGTCACAAACATTCTTGAGAGGACAAGGAAGAAGGGAAGAAAGAAACCTTCTTGTGACTGTTGTAATTTTACAATCTCTCCCACCATCTTAACTGAACCCCACACCTCAGGGGTAACTAGAACACATGGATGAATGTGATCAGTCACGAGAAAATGATATTTAAAACTTATGCTAATTCAGCTGATAGTGAGATTATTTCAGGCCTCTGGTGGGACACGTATTGTGGCAGGATAGGAAGGGTAGAGATCAGGAAAGATAACATTACAGAATGAGAAAACAATATGGAAGAAAGGTTAGAGAATGTTTGTCCAGAAAATGAGGATTATTGGCAGATGTGTTTACGGTGTTTGAAAGGGATCATGTGAGCTGGGTATGGTGGCTCATGCCTATAATCCCAGCACTTTGGGAGTTGAGGTAAGTGGATCACTTGAGGCCAGGAATTCGAGAGCATTCTGGACAACACAGCAAGATCTCATCGCTACAAACAATTTTAAAATTTTCTGGACTGGTTATGCAAGCTTATAGTCTCAGCTACTCAGGAGGCTGAGGTGGGAAGATTGAACCCAGGAGTTCAAGGCTGCAGTGAGTTGTGATCACACCACTGCTCTCCAGCCTGGGTGCCAGAGCAAGGCCCTGTCTCCAGAAAAAAAAGTGATGACGTGGGACATACGGTGGAAGAGGAACCGTGAAGGGCCTTATACGCCAGGCTAAAAATGTGAGTTCTTTCCTTTTATGTATATCTCAACCAGACCTATAAAATAGAACCTAGGATATTCCTTTATTATGGGGATGTATAAGTGGTTGATGATAAGAGACTCCCCTTAAGACTAACAAGGAAGTCATTTAAAATAATCTGAAGGCACCTAATGAATGTGATTTATTAAGCTTGTACCAGAGTCCAGTGTTTCTTGAGACTCTTCAGAAATGGCACCAAGTCCTAGATGCTGATTTCTCCTTTACTCTTCACACCAACTTCACTAGGTGTGTGTACCATCCCCCATTTGCAGATAAAGAAATGCAGCATATACTGTATTAAATAACGTTCCCAAATTTGCATAACTAGTAAGAAATGGAGTTCTCAGTTCAAACTGGCTTCTGTATGACTTCAAAACCAAAGCCAGTAACTTGGAGGGCAAAATTATAATTTAGTTGGCAAACATGAGACGAGGTTAGAAACACATGAAATGAAGCTGAATAGAAACACTTACAGGATAGCAGGGTAGTAGCCTAGAGAAAAAAGGCAGACACTAAAATTTTTTAAACAGGTAAGTTCAAGGGACAGGTAAAGACCTTAGCAGGGAAGCAGACAAACTGCAACCAAGCACAGTCTCTCTTTCCCTTCTCCTTTCTCCTCTGCTAGTAACTGACCACAAACAAGCCTGCCTAGAGGAACAATGAAGTAATCCGCCTATTATCAGCAATGGTCTGATCCAGTGCCAGGCACAACAGACAACTTGGTGTTCAGAGAAGATCCTCCAAGATGAGCAGAGGGTCAAAATTAAAAATTCAGGAAGAGAGGAGACTGATTACAATTTAATGTAAGGCTTAAAAGAACTGACCTCTACCTTCCTTAACATCTCAAGAACTTCCTTTGATTCATTGTGTGTTGAGCCTGTGTGAATCTGGTAAAAAAAGGAATTTTTTTTTCTCAACTTGGATATGTGATCAGGATAAATTATTAAGTCTGGGTGCATATGAAAGATATGGTGAGCTTCTTAAAGGATTGGTCACAAAGACTGCATGTCCATAAACTGAACTGCGCTTGTTAGGATTCTAGGTACTTGAAATTCTAGTGTTATTTTGGTCTCAGTTTTCTATACAAGTTTTCTCAAATTCCCATTTCACTTGTTGACATATCATGAATGACTCAAATGTTTTCCCTTGATTTGGAAATCACTCAGCATTAGGAATAGGAACATAAACATAATACTTCAAGCTTCAGATTTAAGCTCAATCAATTATAAAGTGTTTAAAGGCTGTGCTGAAAGTTCTCCTGAGTAGAATTCCTACAACTATGGGTTTGTCTATAATAAAATGTTCACTCTAAATTGAATGCCTTGTTTAAAACTAGAAATGTGTAAGTAGTAATAAAGAAAATATGTCCTCCTCTAACCAGAGCTAGGACTGATTACATATTCAGTTGATTGACAGATACAATCATCTAAATTAGGGGCAATCAGCACTTCCTTACAAACTAAAGTCTTGAGATGTAGTCTTCCCATTGGCTTATGAATATTTTCTTTATTTACTCAGAATAAATATTCGGTAGGATCTGCCAGCCACCCCTAATTATACCAGCTGCACCCAGTGACCGCAGTGAACAGTATCTTACAACCTAAACAACTGGTTCAAGGTAAGACATGGTTTTCTGAGTTTCCTATCACCTTTGTGTTTCAAGTCCTCAGATATTAATTTGTGAAGCTGCTGTTTCAGGCCAAACTAAGAAAATTAGCAGCTAATCAACTATACTATGTTTATTCATATCCCTATGGAACACAGGTAGAAGTAGGGGAAGAGTGAGAAAGGCGGAAGTGGAGACATAGAGGCCTGAAGAGAAAATTTTATCACAGAAATGTCTAGCTGTCTTCTGGGATTGTCTATTAAAGAGCTATGACACTCATATAAATGCAGAATCACTCTCATTCTTCCTTGTTGGTTAGAAGGCCAAGGGTACCATGGTAATACTACCAAACATACATCAAAGCTTGGCAGGAAAAATGGTACCTTTGGAAATTTTATAATCCAGTACTAATTTATTTGGTTTCGTTAGAAAACTGGAAAACCTTAAATCAGAAACTTTAAGTTAGAAACTTAGAAAGCTTCAAATTAGAATTTGTGGTTAAAAAGGTAAATTTTAGCTCCTTCCAGCATTTAGAATTCAGCGATCCTCTGACTCTGAGCCCAGATTAAATCCAGCCCGCCTGAGTAGAAACCTAAGTGACTAGCTGGTTACCTTTGGTGAGCTTCAACTTTATTTGCTACTTCCACCTAAGAAGTTCACCATCGTGACTAACTTTCTTGGGGGCAAAGTTGGAAAGCAGACATCAAAGTCAATCAGAAATGAAGCAAACTCACTTTCTACTGCCATTGTCAGTAGGTACTTTTAAGATTATCCTCATACAAGATTTAATAAGCTGTTTTGACTTTAGTATAGATCTTATTATCCATGTCAGTTAAGTTTATGCTTCCTCTAAATCTATTTAAATTAAAAAGGTAAAAAGCTAATGTTCAGTCTTACCAGATTTATCTTATTTATTAATAGAATGCAGATATTTTTTAACCATACAACAATAATAGTAATGATAGGACCATAAACGTGGACGGCCCTTTACAAGTCACTAACATTGCATACATTCCTCAACAACACGCTCTGAGGCCATAACAAACCTTTGGAAATAACACAATTGGCTACAGAACTCCCAGCTATCTAACTTCATGGGCTCCCACTTTAAATTTAAAACAACAAGACTGTGCACATTCATTTACATGATTAGGGCAGCGCTTAACTGTATCTCATATAGTACCTACATCATTCTTCGGATAAACTTACTGTCTTTTACAGACAAGAAAACTGGGGCTCAGAAACGGACTTTCTTATAAATGGCTAATAAAGGGTAACTCTGGGTTCAAAGTGAATCCAATTCTTTCTTCCACCCACAGATCCTGCTAAAGTCACCAAAGAAATGCATAGAGCAGTTCTTCCATGTCATTGCTTAAGTTTCTAAAGAGCAGTGATGTAATACAACATGGTCTATAATTTATTACTGATTTAACTACTTTACTAAGGAGTCACTTTTAACTTTTAACTTGTAAAATACACCTAATAAATACCACTCAAATGGCAACCTCTTTCTTCATGGCCTTGTGGTTGTAAAGCAAGCTAGTAGTATATGTCTGTGGATTTGTGCTAATAAAGTTCTATATACCTCATAAATTCCACAAATCCTATCGGGTATTTCCTATCTGCCAGATGCCCTATGCTAGGTGCTGGATACACAGTGCCAAACAAGATGGGTACCAATGAGTCTCACAGAGCTTGTTTTATTGAAAAGAAAAGAGATAGACACTTGCCAACAAGCAAATAATAGTAACTCACTATGATGTGTTCTGAGGGAAAACTAGAGTGTCGAAGAGACGGTGTCAGCAGGAAGAGGGGCGCTGTTCTAGATGGAGAATGCAAATGTCTCTCTAAGACATGGAAATAAATTGAGATCACGAAAAATGAGAAATAGCCAGCCTTGAGAAGAGTGGAAGGAAGAATATTCCAGGGAAAAGAAAGTGCATACTGGAAAGCCTGACCACTAGAGTTTGGTATGTGCACGGAGCTGAGCAATGGTCATTGTTTGTGTGGTAAGACAAGCGAATGTGAGGCATTGCGAATCCCACGCAGCTCTTAAGTGTGTCCCCAGACTCCCGTAGCTTCCATCAGACACAAACTGAATAACTGTTATAATCCAAAAACGATTACAGATGAAACATATAGATTACACCCATTGTACCTAAGCCAAGGACCCAGTAGTCTATCTTTTCAATGAAGATCTCTATGAAGTTAGATTATTATATATAATTATAGGTATTGATATAGATACATCAGTGGATATAGATAATGAGTCTTTGGTATAGAAAAAGTTTTAAAGGGATATTAAAAGTTATCTTGCAGGGTTGGAAGTTAGGGCAACTTTCATTTCTTTTTAATTTTAAGAAAAAAGTGAAAACAAAGAAAAAAGTGATTTTATGGGGAGTTCGCATGTTTGTGGGAATATGTATGTTTTTAATTAAGAAAATAAACAACAAAATGAAGAAAATGTTTTTCTTCTATGAAAGCCTGGTTAGAAGAAATTTCAGCTGTTTAAACTTAAGGAGTGAAAAACATCAAATCCAAGAATGTTCTCTGGAACTGAGCCCAATACATTTTTATTTGAGTGAGAATTGGACACATTTCCATCCCCTTGGGGCTCCAGTCTGTCAATATTTTACTTTTCAGAGATGAAGAGCCACATGTAGATCATCACAGTGACTTCAGTAACTTTCCTTCTCTTATTTATGTTTATTTCTATTGTAGTTTTCCCTGTTAAGGACTTTTTTCTTTTTCCTTACATACATATTTTTAGAGAACAATGCACATACAAAAAATTCCTCTTACTCTGCTAGATCTGGACTTTTTCTCTCACATATATCTCCATTGTTTGTCTTATTTTAGACATAGTTGGGAAGTGAAAAAGAGAATTGTCATACAACTGCCCTACTCTTCTCATTGGCAGTGTTTTGATTTAACAGTTTTTACACAAAAGTCAGCTTTGTTTATCTAAGATTTTTTTTTTTTTTGGTTGGAATTGAACCTACCTCTGCCCCTCCTTTCCCAAGTCCACTTCAGCCAACCTCTCATTCAACAAGTACCAGCCTCTAACGTAAGTGAAATAATGTCTACCATTACTGAATCTTGCTAGCAAAGAATCTCAAATTTTCCCACTTGGTTGTAAATTATTTAAGGGGCTTTTGTCCCATCTAATACCTTCCCTGGCAGGACACCTTATAGAACCTGCCCCTCCCACTAGTCATTAAGTACCTTCAGGGATGGATGCCTGTGTCGTGTTGGTTTGCTTGGTATTCCCCACTGTTCCTACCATGTGGTGATTATCTATGACCTCCATAATCCCTGGCTGCCTTAGCTGGGACTGGCTCACATGTTTCTCAGGTTGCTGCTGGCTTTATAGTCCTTTACTGCCCACGACACTTTGGAGATAGGCAGGATTAGTACTTTTCTATATCAACCCCAAACTTGACTTTGTGTTTCACAGGAAGGTGAAAAAGTGGGGTCTCTTTTCTTTCCACAAGATGATAACTAGGGAAGCCTGGGAGCAGGGTTTATTTCTGCATCTGCAATGACCAGCTGCTTCCTGTTCCTTCCTTCATAAACTTCTGTGTCAGATCCATATCAGTTTCTATCCCTTACTCTGGTAAAAAAAAAAAAAAAAAAAAAAGAATGGATGTTGACTCTGAGGTTCAAATTCTTTTTAACTATATTGTTAATTTTTTTTTGAGATGGGTCTTGCTCTGTCCCTCAGGCTTAAGTGCAGTGGTACAATCACAGCTCACTGCTTCAGCCTCCTGAGTAGCTGGGACTACAAGCACCATGCCATCACGCTGCTTTTTAATTTTGTAAATGGTTTTCTGCCTTCAATTCTATGCACTTCTCAACTGTAACCAAGAGATAATACTTTTTATGATATTCTTAAAGTTATCAATAGATACTCAAAGTTTTAGCAAAGTGTAAGTGATATTAAGCTTATCCTTATTGCCCAAGTGACTTCAATGACTATTTGTCAATTGCAACCAAGGATCATTTTAAAAAAATGAATATATTAAAGTCCTCAAGAAATACCTAAAGGGAAACAAAATCTAAATAATATTGTGCATATTCTTTTATTATTGTATTAGTCTGTTTTCACACTGCTGATAAAGACATACCCCAAGACTCGGCAATTTACAAAAGAAAGAGATTCATTGGACTTACAGTTCCACGTGGCTGGGGAGGCCTCACAATCATGATGGAAGGTGAAAGGCACATCTCACATGGCAGCAGACAAGAGAAGAGAGCTTGTTCAGGGAAACTCCCATTTTTATATCTATCAGATCTCGTGAACTCATTTACTGTCATGAGAACAGCACAGGAAAGACCCACCCCCATAATTCCATCACCTCCCACTGGATTCCTCCCAAAACACGTGGGAATTCAAGATGAGATTTGGGTGGGGACACAGCCAAACCATATCAATTACTGACCCAAAGATCACTTCCTGGGCACCATAAAAATACCAGTATCAATAGTAAAGCCTTCCAGAATGACCACTCAGTATTCTAATGCTTCTTAGATTACCTCTTTGAATCTAAATAGATAATATATAAAGGAACATTTAACAATTACTTATTTAGCATGCAGCAATAATATCCCCTTTTTGGCCTTGGACTCTCTGTGTTTTATAACCTAGTTGAAGGACTTACAATTTAGTCTGAACAAACTATTAAGTTGTTTTATCCTCAATTTAGAGACCGTTAAGGTATTTTTTATGCCCCACCACTAGTAATAAAATGTCTCATTTACTTGTTCTCATAACTCTTGATTTTGGAAAAACTTTGCTCATAAAAACTGATTCACCCCGAGGCATAAATGACTGATGGGTCTCCCTGCTCATCTTTAAAGCTGCATGATTCTGACCCCTGAGAGTAAAGGAGAATCACCTTAAAAGTTTTGCAAAATACAATATTTGAGTGCTGCCTCCTAGAGAATCTGGTTTGTCTGGAACATTGGTATTTTTAAAAGCTGCCTAGGTAACTCTAACCTTTGCCCCTATACACCTGAAGGATACCTACAATGCACCTGAAATGTGCAACAGAAACAGCAGTTCCCTGGGACCACACATCAGAAAGGGGGTGTGTCAGAAGATCTAGTGGCCAGGAGGGTGGAAGACCCAAGGGAGCACTACAGATCATGGAGAAAAACCCAGTGGGAGGGGTGATCCGAAACTTGAGAATCACTAAGATTGTGCAGAAGTATTTGATCCCACAGCATTCATATTGTATTAGTGTAAAAAAAACTTTTGGTATCCCAGGAACTGTAGACAAAATTTTAAAATACAAAAATTCAGCTGGTGTGGGAGAAGATACTTGAATCAGAATGACTACCACAGAGATAGTTTAGCCCTGGCTTGAGTAGCATCATTTCTCAACAGTCCTATAAGCTGCTCCTGCTTTTCTGATCATTTTTATTTTGCCCACTTCTCAACCAGCATCATGCCAAAAAAACTGCCCACATTTTCCTTAGTGACTCAAATAGGAGAAGCAGCAGCAACAGTAGGGGCTCTGGGAAAGGGCTGTGTAAACCATGATTGTCACTCATCCCTGCCCGTCCACTTATTATCGATAGCACTATGGTCTCTCTGCAGCTCTTATCAAATGCCAATGCTCTTTGTGTTCCATAGGCTAGTGGAGCTGGCAGTCTGACAACTAGAAAGGAAACCTGATAAGATGAGAAGTACTTTGCTTCCTATCCAATGTCTTCCTCATTGAGGGAGGAGGGGGGATGTTTTCTTTTCTCACTCAAATATCATAAAATTGATTCTGAAATAGAATCAAATAGAGATCTAACAGAAATAGAAAGAAGCCAGCCATGATGGCACATGCCTGTAATCCCAGCTTACTTGAGAAACTGAGGTAGGAGGATTGCTTGAGCCCAAAAATTCAAATCTATCCTGGCAACATAGTGAGACCCAGTCTCTTAAATTAATTAATTAAACAAATAAATATTTTATTTTAAAAAACAGGAAAAAAAAAATTAGGGGGCCAGCCACAGTAGTTCACACCTGTAATGCTGGCACATTGGGAGGCTGAGGTGGGTGGATAGTTTGAGCCCAGCCTAGGCAACATGGCAAAACACTGTCTCTACCCAAAATACATAAATTAGCTGGACATGATGGACTACATGCCTGTAGTCCCCTATTCAGGAGGCTGAGTGAGGAGAATCACCTGAGCCTGGATTTTGCAGTCAGCTGAGATCACACCACTGCATTCCATCCAGCCTGGGCAACAGAGTTAGATCCTGTCTCTAAAAAAAGCAAGAAAGAGGCGGAGCACAGTGGCTTACACCTATAATCCCAGCACTTTGGGAGGCTAAGGCAGGTAAGTCATGAAGTCAGGAGTTCGAGACCAGCCTGGCCAACATGGTGAAACCCGTTTCTACTAAAGATACAAAACATTAGCTGGATGGGCATGGTAATGCACACCTGTAATTACAGCTAATTAGGAGGCTGATGTAGGAGAGTCACTTGAATCTGGGAGGTGGAGGTTGCAGTGAACTGAGATCACTCCATTGCACTCCAGCCTAGGTGACAGGGCAAGAATCCGTCTCAAAAAAAGAAAAGAAAAGAAAAGAAAAAATTTGTGATATTCAGAAGTTGTTTCCTGACTGAATCCCCCAAACTGTTATTAGCATTCCAATATAATATTTTTTCTTTATTTTTTTCCCAACTAGGAGTCCTCAGAATTTTTTTCACTTTTTTATCTTTAATTTTCTCTACAAATAAAGTTACCACACCCCTAGAGTTACTATTTCTGCTATAGCAAATGGAGAATGCACCTGTTGGTTGGGTGAGAAATAGTGGCGCAGGGCTGGTTATGCACTTCCCCGGGGAAGTAGCATACTCTTGGTCTGTGGTCACACACAACTCTGGAGAATTTCATCTTCCCAGAAAAACAATACATTGCTGGATGCAAATAGTTTAAATTGCCAATGTTAGATCCACACATTTCTTGCATGTCTGTTATTGTATTTTTTTTTTCAAAAAGCATCACTATTCAAGGTGTTTTAGCTTCTTTTGTCACATTGTAAAAAAAAAAAATACAACAACCCAGATGTTATACAGGTTTTACAGATCTGAAAACCGGTTGATGCTTCTGTGACTTGGGTGGTATATAAATCGTATGTGGTGGTGCTGGGACTTGTAGCACTTCTTACACCTTGCAGCACACCTTACTGTTGTGTTATGTACTTCTTGCCGTTCTCCAGGCTTGTGTTTCATAGCATGGACTGGACGTCGAAATCAAAAAGGTTTTGATTTCCAGGTGTATGTTTTAAGAGTACTAATTGAGTCAGGCGCAGTGGCTCACACCTGTATTCCCAGCAGTTTGGGAGGCTGAGGAGGGTGGATCACCTGAGGTCAGGAGTTCGAGACCAGCCTAGCCAATATGGTGAAACGCCATCTCTTAAAAGAAAAGTACTAATTGAATTTCCAATTTTTACTCCAGGTTTAAAATCTATGTATTTTTTTTTTCATTTATTTATGTTTCTAAATAAAGTCCTCTGTTGACTGAGCATGGTAGCTCATTCCTGTAATCCCAGCACTTTGGGAAGCTGAGCCAAGCAGATCACCTGAGGTCAGGAGTTCAAGGCCAGCCTGGCCAACATGATGAAGCCCCATTTCTATTAAAAATACAAAAATTAGCCAGGCGTGGTGGCAGGCACCTGTAATTCCAGCTCCTCGGAAGGCTGAGGCAGGAGAATTGCTTAAATCAGAGGGCAGAGGTTGCAGTGAGCTGAGATCATGCCATTGCACTCTAGTCTGGGTGACAAGAGTGAGACTTCATCTCAAAAAATAATAAATAAATAAAAATAAAATAAAGTCCTCTGTCATGCAAATTACTTAGTAAAAGTCTGCTGGTGACTCTCACTGAGAGAATAATTGTCCTGCCAATTTGGCAGCACATGACTGAGATTTCCATTTCTCTTAAGAACTAGAACGTGAAAACTCACTGCGACATATTAGTGATCTGATGTATGATGCCAAGCTCATCTTCTACCTTCAGCTCTGCTCTACCAAATATCGTTTGTTTCTGGGATCTTCGCAGTCCGAGGAACTTTATCCTCAACATCCCACCCTTTACTAACTTTTAGTAATGTCCAGGGGTTAAAGGAAATTTCCCTTACGTATTTAACAGGAATTAACAGGGTTAATCTTGCACCCTTTCTGAAAATAATTTACAAACATTGCAGACAATCTTAGCTATCCCTGTCTAAACTGTGGAATTACTGCCATTTAATATAATCAGTCTACTCATTTAGTTTGCTTAAGGAATTTTTCACAAAACAGTTAAATAAATTAATGGAATAAGCAGGAAGTTCAAGTCTCCAATAGTAAGAATGAACTCTTGCTCTCTGGATAATCAAATGGGGCCTTCCTTCTTCAGGTAGATCATGTCATTTCCTCACTCATACTAGATAGGTACACAACATAATTACTGAATTCAACTTCCAGTTAATTCCTTCTTTGATCACTGAGTATCCTTTGGCTGGGAGCTTTGTTGGCCATACTGCCATTTTTTCCAATTATCATCAGTCCTGCAACATATCAGTCCATCAATATAACTCATCTTTAAATTGTGGTTTTGCCTTCTCAAGAAGTTGTTAATTATACCAATGCTAAATCTTCTAAAATGATTGTTGACTTCTTGATTATCCCCCATGCAATTCTCCTTCCCCATCCTACCGCACATAAGGAATGGCTCTTTGCTAAGTTCCACAGATCCTTAAATCTACCGATTAGAAGCTAATAGCCTACCTCTCTACCATGAAGGAACTATGGGCTGCAACATAATAGATGTTAACTTATGATTTCTTAGAATACCGTGTGAGAAACATCAAACTCCTGATTCCAGGGTATGCCAAAGACACATCAATAAAAAACCAAACCAAACCAAACCAAACCAAAAAAAGCCTCATTTGGCATTGCCAGATGTGGCATATCTCATCAAGATCAGTTCAAATAAATAGAAGTGAGATTTTCACACAAACTAGACTCTAGTGCCTTCTTTTTTTTTTTTTTTAACTTATCTTTACCATAATTTTTTTTTTTTTTTGAGACGGAGTTTCACCCTTGTTACTCAGGCTGGAGTGCAATGGCGCGATCTCGGCTCACTGCAACCTCCGCCTCCTGGGTTCAAGCAATTCTCCTGCCTCAACCTCCCAAGTAGCTGGGACTACAGGCATGCACCACCACACCCAGCTAATTTTTTTGTATTTTCAGTGGTGACGGGGTTTCACCATGTAGACCAAGATGATCTCGGTCTCTTGACCTCGTGATCCACCCGCCTCGGCCTCCCAAAGTGCTGGGATTATAGGCGTGAGCCACCGCACCCGGCCTACCATAAATTTTTTAATGGATCCTTTGAGATTTTTCATGCGTGATATTTATCATCCAATTACTTCATTAGTTCAATTTTTTTAATGATATTCTTGTATCTGAGGATAAGGTCAGAAAATTTCATGCTCTGATTTCATGCTGATTTTCAGAAGAAAAATGTTAGTTTTGTATGGAAATAACCCATCCTAAGAAATATAAGATATTTCGTATTATATTTCTTATCATGTATTTCTTAGGATGATAAGCTATTTAAAGGGTGGTGATAACCAGCATCTTCACTCAGCATTATCTAAGAATAAGAATCTGTGTTTCTACATACAGATCTCCTAAAAAAGAATCTACACTTGGCCAGGTGCAGTGGCTCACGCCTGTAATCCCAGCACTTTGGGAGGCTAAAGCAGGAGGATCACCTGAGGCTGGAAGTTTGAGACCAGCCTGACCAACATGGAGAAACCCTGTCTCTGCTAAAAATATAATTATCCGGGCATGGTGGTGAATGGCTATAATCCCAGCTACTCTGGAGGCTAAGGCAGGAGAATCACTTGAACCCAGGAGGCGGAGTTTGCAGTGAGCAGAGATCGTGCCATTGCACACTCCGGCCTGGGCAACAAGAACGAAACTCCATCTCAAAAAACAAAAAACAAACAAAAAAGAATCTACACTTAACAGGATTCCCCAGGCATTTTGGATGCACATTAAAGCTTGAGCAACACTGCATTAGAAAGGTCTTGAGAAAAATATAAGCCAGGGAATTGACATAGTAATTCCATTGCAAAAATACCAAATCTGTCATACAGGGACATTCTCTTTGACCCACTAGCTAGATAATAGTGATAGCCTGTTAGTTTCTATTACCTCTGAAATAATCCACAAAACTAGGCAGTTACGTGCATTTGGATTCCATTCCAATCAATAATCCGTATCTAGGTATTTTACAAGAAATGGAGAGCCATAGGGAGTAGTTATGAATATTTTGGAGCCTGGAAAGGTTATCTTCCACTGTTAACTAAATCAATAAACTTGGCCCAATGCTTGCAGTATATTCACATAATGTAATACTATGCTGGCATTAAAATCATATTGCTGCTGGGTGGGGTGGCTCAAGCCTGTAATCTCAGCACTTTGGGAGGCCGAGGGGGGCGGGTCACAAGGTCAGGAGTTCAAGACCAGCCTGACCAACATGATGAAACCCTGTCTCTAAAAAATAAAAAAATAAAATAAAATAATCATATTGCTTACCTCCACTTCATTTTTTGATGATGAATATGAACACTTTATATAATTTTTCCCTAACAGAATGTGAATAGCCATCAGTGAGCTGATGAGCCCATCAGAGTACAGATGACTCCTGAAGTCTTACCTCAGTTGCTAATTGCAGCACAACTCTTTCCAACTTTACACTGGTACCTAACCTGCAGAAATGATCTGATCGACAACATCATGAGCCAGAATAGATGCAGTTAGTGTCTCCTCCTTGGGTGCTACACAGGAGTGAACATCACCAATAAAATCAGAATTTGTAAGTGACTCTTTAAACAGACTCTCCTTGCTTTGATGAATTGAAATAATTCTGAAAGGAACAACTGTAATCACTGTGAAGAGGGTGTTTGCCAAGAAATAAGTTTTTAAGATGGAAATTCCAGCACTTCAAAAGATTGAATTTTGATGTCAGAATCCATCCACTGTTGAAACCTTTCTCTCTTATTGTAGTCAGTCACCTCTCTTTTTCTGATCTGATTTGCTCTCTCCTTTTTGGCTTAAGCTCACAGAAGCATGTTAAAATCCTCATCAGAGTCTGGGAAGGCTGGCATCCAGCATGCCGCAATATAAGAGCACACAGACCAGTTGGAGGAGGGTTCAGGTTGGCTCAAGGGGGTGAAGAATGGTCTGATCAGAGGAGCAGACAAGGCAAACAGAAGTAAAGGGCAGAGAGAGAGACACTATACAAGGTGATTGGAACCAGTGAGGGTGGGCACAGAACCCAGCCCCTAGCTAACAGGGCTGGCAGGAATGAAAAAGAAAAACAAACCCCAGCCAGCCTCCTGGAGCCAGGGCATGGACTGTTTCCCAGCCACTCTTCCCCAACCCCTACTCCATAAGGTAAGAAACACAAATGTACACGATATCCAGGCAGAAGGGATCCTGCTCAGCAGCCCCCTACTTAGGAAATTAACTGGAAGGTAATTCACAAAGGCCATTCCCAAATGGAGCTGTTTACCATAGTAACGGCTTCAGATCTTCTATCAATGAGATGAACCAGCCTATCCACACCTGGGGGTAAAGCAGTACAGGATGAAACAGAAAAAGACAATTACTACAGACAGAGTGAAGTATAGGAATAAAATAGATGTGGGTTTGAATTGTGCCTAACCCGCTTTCCAGCTGTATGACCTTGCAGGATTTGCCTGTTTTCCTCATCTGTAATGTGGAGATAATGCCTCACTCCTTCCTTAGTCAGAGACGGTTTAAAAACAAAAAACAAAACAAAGAAACCACCAATAACAAAATATGTCACTCCTAGAAACATTGTGATGCTAAGAAATAATAAAGAAAAAAGTGCCAAACAAAAGGCTTGGCAAATACATCAAATTTCCTTCAATGGTTTGTTAAAATATTTTAAAATAGCTGACCTTTTGTTGTTAAAGAATCTTCCTAAGACTATAATTAATATCATCAAAATGACCATACTGCCCAAAGCAGTCTACAGCTTCAACACAATCTCTATCAAAATATCAACATCATTTTTTCACAAAATTGGAAAAAACTATTCTAAAGTTCATATGGAACCAAAAAAGAACCCAAATAGCTAAAGCAATCCTAGCAAAAAGAACAAGGCTGGAGCACCGCATTTCCTTACTGCAAATTATACTACAGCGTGATGGTAATCAAAACGGCACAGTATGGCAGGTAAAAACAGATCCAGTGATTAATGGACAGAATAGAGAACCCAGAAATAAAGCCACATACAGCCAACTGCTCTTGGACAGAGTCAACAAGAACATACTTTAAAGAAAGGATGCTCTTCAATAAATGGTGCTGGGAAAATTGGACTGTGAAACTGGACTCTTCTCTCTCACCATGTACAAAAATTACTTCAAAATGGATTCAAGACTTGAATATAAAAACTTCTTCCCCTATGCAGCCTGAGGTGATGTGGCTTGACCTAGAAAAAATCGTGCAAATCAAGAGGCTCAAATCTTCATGTTCACTTTCAGAAACTGCCCAGACCAACAAAGGTATGCATATACAAAAAGCCATGAAATATCTGAAAGATATCCCTTTTTTATTTTTAAGCTACACCTACTGGAATGGGAGAAAGATGTCACTTTACAAAAACAGTATGTACAATTCCAGCATCACACTGATAGAGTTGTTAGCTGTGCCCTGGCTAAACAGTAGAACTAGACAGAGTAAGTGGCCCAAAAAGGCTATTGCATGTGCTTAAAAATGCAGAGTAATGGTGAGGCGTGGTGTTTCACACCTGTAATCCCAGCACTTTGGGAGGCTGAGGGGGGTGGATCACTTGAAGTCAGGAGTTCAAGACCAGCCTGGCTAACATGGTGAAACCACCTCTCTACTAAAAATACAAAAATTAGCTGGGCGTCATGGCGAGCACCTGTAAACTCAGCTACGCAGGAGGCTGAGGCAGGCGAATCACTTGAACATGGGAGGCAGAGGTTGCAGTGAGCTGAGATCACACCACTGTACTCCAGCCTGGGCAACAGAGCAAGACTGTTTCAAACACACACACACACACACACACACACACACACACACACACACAATGCAGAGTAATGTTGAATTTAAGGATTTAGGTGTAGATTCTCTGGTCATTAAACATACCCAGGTGAACAAAGCATCCGAGATGTGCCACCAGACTTCCAGAGTTCATACAGGAGTTCTCCCTGCCACACTGAGAAGATCCCTACTGAAAAGGAACAAATCGTTCCTAAACCAGAAGAGGAGGTTAGACACAGAAAAGGATATCCCAAAAGAAACTAAAGAAACAAACACTTACAGCACAGGATTAATTCAGCATAAAATAAATGCAATTAAAAGTAAAAGGGGGGAAAAAAAGATCTGAAAATATAAAAATATAAGAAGAAAACCTAGAGGAAATTTTCTAGATATTGATCTAGGGAAAGAATTCTTGACTAAGACCTCAAAGCACAGGCAACAAAAACAAATGCAGACAAATACCAGAGAAATAATCAGCAGAGTGAACAGACAGCCTTTGGAATGGGAGAAAATATTTGCAAATGATACATCCGGCAGGGGGCTAAGATCTCCAGAATTTACAAGGAACTCAAACAACTTAACCAAAAAAAACCCCAAATGCCTGGGCAACTTGGCGAAACCCCATCTCTACCAAAAACACAAAAATTAACTGAGTATGGCGGCATGTCCCTGTATCTCCAGCTACTCAGGAGGCTGAAGTAAGAGGATCACTTGAGCCTGCGAGGTCGAGGCTGCAGTGAGCCATGATTGAGCCACTGCACTGCTGCCCAGGTGACAGAGCAAGGCAAACACACACACACACACACACACACACACACACACACACACACATGCGCGCGTGCCAAATAGGCGTGTAATCCCAGCATTTTGGGAGGCTGAGGTGGGTGAATCACCTGAGATCAGGAGTTCCAGACCAGACTGACCAACATGGTGAAAACCTGTCTCTACTAGATACAAAAAATTAGCTGGGTGTGGTGGCGCATGCCTGTAATCCCAGCTACTTGGGAGACTGAGGCAGGAGAATCGCTTGAACTTGGGAGGCGAAGGTTGCAATGAGCTGAGATTGTGCCATTGCATTCCAGCCTGGGCAACAAGATTAAAACTCTGTCTTAAGGGGGGAAAAAGCCAAATAATCATCCCCTTAGCAAGTGGGTTTAGGGCAGGAACAGACATTTTTCAAAAGACAAACAAATGGCCAAGAAGCATAGAAAAATATGTTCAACATCACTAGTCACCAGAAAAATACAAATTAAAACTACAATGAAAGATCATCTTATACCAGTCAGAATGGCTATTATTAAAGGACAAAAAATACACGTACAACACGGATGGAACTGGAGGTCATTATGCTAAGTGAAATAAGCCAGGCACAGAGAGACAAACATTGCACGTTCTCTGTTCTCACTAATTTGTAAGATCTAAACAGTTGAACTCATGGAACTAGAGAGTAGAAGGATAGTTACCAGAGGCCCAGAAGGGGGTTATGAGTTGGGGGGGAGGTAGGAATGGTTAATGGACACACATGTAAAAAAATAGAAGGAATGAATAAGACCTAGCACTTGATAGCACAACAAGGTGAGTATAGTCAATAGTAATTTAATTGTACATTGGAAAATAGTGAAGAGTATAATTGGATTGTTTGTCACACAAAAGATAAATGCTTGAGCGGATGGATACCCCATTTTCCATGAAGTGATTATTATGCACTGCATGCCTGTAACAAAACATCTCATGTACCCCGTAAATATATACACTTACTGTGTACCCACAAAAATTTAAAGTTTTTAAAAAGGACAAAAGAAAACAGATGACTGTAAGGATGCAGAGAAAAGTGAACTCTTACATACCTTTTGTTTTGTTTTGTTTTGTTTTGTGACACATTCTCGCTCTGTTGCCCAGGCTGGAGTGCAGTGGTATCATCACAGCTCACTGCAGGCTCAGTCTCCCAGGCTCAAGCGATTCTCCTGCCTCAGCCTCCCAAGTAGCTGGGACTACAGGCACGAGCCACTATACCCAGCTAATGTGTTGTATTTTTAGTAGACACAGCGTTTCACCATGTTGCCCAAGCTGGTCTTGAACTCCTGGGCTCAAGAGATCTACCCATCTTGGCTTCCCAAAGTGCTGGGAATACAGGTGTGAGCCACCACACCCAGCTCTTATATACTCTTGATGGGAATGTAAATAAGTTAGTACAACCTCTGTGGAAAACTATGGAGATTTCTCCAAGAACTAAAAATAGAACTACCCTTTGATCCACCCATCCCACTGCTGGGTATATACCCAAAGGAAAAGAAATCATTATATCAAAAAGATACCAGCACCTGTACGTTTATCACAGCACTGTTCACAATAGCCAACATATGTAATCAACTTACGTGTCCATCAGTGGAAGACCGAATAAAGAAAAGGTGTTATGTGTACGCAGTGGATACTACTTGGCCATAAAGAAGATTGAGATCCTGTCTTTTGCAGCAACATGTATAGAACTGGAGGCCATTATCTTAAGTGAAACAATTCAGGCACAGAAAGTCAAATACCACGTTCTCGCAAGTGGAAGCTAAATAATTTGTACACAAGGAAGCAGAGTGTGAAATGACAGACGATGGAGACCTGGAGGCATGGGGTGATAGATGATGGGAGGTTGCTTGGTGGGTACTAAGTGTGTTGCTCCGCTGATGGGTGCACTAAAGGCTTGACTTCACCACAATGCAATATATTCATATGGCAAGCTGCACTTGTACTCCATGAATATATAAGCATATACATATATGTGTATATTTTAAATCTTCCTAATTCTGATATGTATCTGCTTACATAGAAAACTCTCCACTTAGAAAAGATCAACATAGAAAATATATTTTGTAAGCACTCTCCCAAAATTTAATGAATTTATTCATTTTCAAAGACTATATCCTATAGATTTTTGAGAGCTTAAATAAATGCTTTCTTAAATCTTGAATTTTTTCCCCCTTAAAACAAGTACATCGTGTAGCCAGAGTGAGCAGTTATGTGTTTCAGATTTGAAAAGTAGAAATTTGAAAAGCCGGGCGTGGTGGCTCACGCCTGTAATCCTAGCACTTTGGGAGGCCGAGGTGGGTGGATCACCTGAGGTCAGGAGTTCAAGACCAGCCTGGCCATCATGGTGAAACCCCATCTTAAAAAAAAAAAAAAAAAGAAAAGTAGAAATTTGAATGGATGCTGTTTCTTTTTACCTGCATTTACTTCGTGCATTTAAAAAAATTTTTTTCACAGAGAGAGTGTCTCACTATTTTGCCCAGGCTGGTCCTGTACTCCTAGACTCAAGCAATGCTTCTGTCTCAGCCTCCCAGTGTGTTGGAATTACAGGTGTGAGCTACAGTGCTCAGCCTACTTCATGCATTTTCAAAATAACCATGAAAATGCATGCAATAAAACCCCTCCACAAATTTATTATACTCAAATTCATAAGACATTCTCCTTGCCTAACTGCCAAACTTAAACAGACAGGCAGCAAGAATTAAACTCACGAATTTTGAATTATTTGCTTACAGGTTGATCTAGATGTGTTTGAAATGGTTCTCAATCCAACAAATACCCAAACATACTGGCAATTTCCATATTATTTTATGTTACTACAACATTTTCTAGCAAAGGGGAACCTCAAACTCATTATCTGTCAATGGCTAATTTCTGAAACAGATGATTTCTAAACAATTAGAGAATGTTAAGTAAAATACTATCAAAAATCCTCCATTTGTATTTTTAAAACTAAAGTTGCTTAAAATTCTAAAGAGCAGAACAATTAAAACATTATTCTTGACATTATTTAAATGACTTTAGATACTCTTGCATTGTATGATCTTTTAATTTCCATGCTCTTATTACTTGGTGATAGCAGATATTCACATTTTAAAATAAAAATAGAGTTTTAGGGCTGGGCATGGTGGATTTCATGCCTGTAATCCCAGCATTTTGGGAGGCTGAGGTGGGCAGATCATGAAGTCAGGAATTCAAGACCAGCCTGGCCAACATGGTAAAACCCTGTCTCTACCAAAAATACAAAAATTAGCCAGACATGATGGCGCATGCCTGTAATCCCAGCTACTCCGGAGGCTGAGGCAGGAGAATCACTTGAACCTGGGAGGCAGTTGCAGTTAGCCAAGATCACGCCACTGCACTCCAGCCTGGGAGACACAGCAAGACTCCATTTCAAAAAAATAAATAAAAAAAATACAGTTTTAAGATTAAACTTTAACTTTGAAATTCTTAGCTGAATTTCTGTACCTTTTAATTGCATAAATTCCACATGACTAGAGATTTCAAGTTTTTTTTTTTTTTTTTTTTTTTTAATACAGGTTGAGTATCTTTTATCCAAAATGCTTAGGACCAACCAGAAGTGTTTCAGATTTCAGATTTTTTTTTTAATTTTGGAATATTTACATATACATAATGAGATATCTAAGAAATGAGACCCAAGTCTAAACATGAAATTGATTGTTTCATATACATGTTATATACATAGCCTAAAGGTCATTTTATATAATATTTTTCATGATGTTGTGCATTAAACAAAGTTTTCTCTGGACTTGCCACGTGAGGTCAGGTGTGGAATTTTCCACTTTTGGTGTTATGTTAGCACTCAAAAAGTTTTGGAGTTGAAGCATTTCTGATTTCAGATTTTCGGATTAGGGATATTCAGTTTGTACCACTGTTATATTAACAAATTGCCAGTAAGATCAGTATTTGCTATGACCGATGGGTATGCCAGAAGACTTCTTTATATGTAATTATTTACCAAAAGGTTTCTAACTAATTACAACTAGGGCAATAATGATGTTGAGATTTGACATGCTTGCCCATTAAGAGACAGCATTTGAGGGCCATGAAGAAGTCTAGAAGGCGATCTTGTATCAAAAATAAGAGAATAGACTTTTGAATGAGAGCTCCTAGACTTAACACCTGCTTCTCCCACTTACTAGCTGTACAGTGTTTGGCAAATTGCTTAATCTCTTGGGTTCTCAGTTTCCTCATCAGTAAAAAGGAGATTTTAAAAGTCCCTTGTTGCCTAGGACTGTTGTGAAGATTAACTTAGATAATGGATTGTACAGGATACATTTATCAATCAGTGAATATTAAGCTTATTATAGAAGTTATACCATTCAACAATTAAAAAGTCCTTATCTGAAAATATTAGCATCTCTAAGTTCTAAACTGGGTAGAAATCCTAGATGTAAAATAAAAGAGAGTTGAATATAGACTAACAGTAAGATAAATATTCATGAGAAATATTCAATTCTAAATAGCTGACTCCTATTAATTTGGCTCTTGGCCCTCCCACATGCCCCCCCAAAATAACTTTAAAACTTAATATTGGTTGGGTTACCCTGTAATAACAAACAGCTTCCTTAAAGTCTATCAAAAAGTCATACCTTATGTCATACCAAGTCTTATTATGGATACTTCTCTTTGCAGAGAATTAACTAAATACACCGTCAGAGACAAAACTGTTGAGGAAAAGAACTCGTCTATCACGGTGGAGTCTCATGTATTATTTCCTGGCATTATGTTTATAGCTGTTCTTGTCATGCTATTAGGATTATAAAACCTTTACTTGCCCAAATCTTACCTCTCTGACACTGAGCTCAGGATCACCTTCGTTTTATAAAGAACAAAGGATTCTCTCAGGCAGTGAATGAGAATTTATTCAGTGAAAATGCTGATAGTGCCACGCCAGGCCTTTCTGTCAGGCAGTGATGCCTGATACCAGAGCATCTCACACTGTGGATGTATCCGAACATATGAAACACCTGGGAATCTTGTTGAAATGCACACTCTGATTCAGTGGGTCTGGGTGAGGCTTGCCTGAGATTCTGTGTCTTTGGCAAGTTCTCCAGTGATGCTGCTGGTTCACAGACACAGATCACACATAGAGGTAGTGAGGATTGCAACAACTAGGTTGCTATATATAGTGTGTGTGAGTGTGTGCGCATGCATGCACGTATGTTAGAAGGCTAAAAATATTTCAGAAAATTTTAGAAGGGGAAAGCACTTTACTGCACTGTCCTAGAAACCTTATTTCAAAATGAACATTTGATTCTTTCAAAATTTGCTTTTTCAAATTAGCAAAGGCAATCCTTTGTCTCTCAAAAGGAGGATGCCAAACCTGTGTGACCCCTCTATGAGTATAAACACAGGTCTGTGGAAGAGCAAGAATGACACAGTAGTTGATAAATCATTTCTTTTTTTTTTAATTTTTAATTTTTTAAAATTTTACTTTAGGTTCTAGGGTACATGTGCAGGTCATGCAGGGTTGCTGCATAGGTACATACTATATCTGGCATTTCTCCCATGTTATCCCTCCCCACCCTCCCCACCCCCTGCTGTCCCTCCCCTAGCCCCCTCCAACTGCCCTCAGTGTGTTATACTCCACTCCCTGAGTCCACTTGTTCAACACCCACCTATGAGTGAGAACATGCAGTGTTTGTTTTTCTGTTCTTGTGTCAGTTTGCTGAGAAAGATGGTTTCTAGATTCATCCAAATCCCTACAAAGGACATTAACTCATGTTTTTTTATGGCTGCATAGTATTCCATGGTGTATATGTGCCACATTTTCTTTGTCCAGTCTATCATTGATGGGCATTTGGGTTGGTTTCAGGTCTTTGCTATTGTACACAGGGTTGCAGTGAACATACGTGTGTGTGTGTCTTTATAGTAGAATGATTTATAGTTTTTTGGGTATATACCCAGCAATGAGATTGCTGGGTCAAATGGAATTTCTATTTCTAGATCCTTGAGAAATCGCCACACTGTCTTCCACAATGGTTGAACTAATTTACACTCCTGTCAACTGTGTAACAGTGTTCCTATTTCTCCACATCCTCTCCAGCATCTGTTGTCTCCAGATTTTTTAATGTTTGCCATTCTAACTGGCATGAGATGGTATCTCAATGTGGTTTTGATTTGCATTTCTCTAATGACCAGTGATGATGAGCCTGTTTTCATATGTTTGCTGGCCTCATACATGTCTTCTTTTGAAAAGTGTCTGTTCATATAATTTGCCCGCTTTTGAATGGTTTTTTTTTTTCTTGTAAATCTGTTTTAGTTCTTTGTAGATTCTGGATATTAGCCCTTTGTCAGATGGGTAGACTGTAAACTATTTCTTTTTCATGTGCCTTTGGGTATTATTTTAAAAATAAGAAATTCACATTTTAATGTTGATCAGGTAGCACCACCTGTGTTAACTGGTAAGCAGGAAGCCAGAACACTAACAGACATGAAGAAACAATGATAGTCAAAATGTACATTATGAAAACTTTCTGGTATCATTGGTAAGACTTAATAATAATAGTGAAAAGGGAATTATAATTATAGTAAAATTGTGGTACACATACCATTCTGCAGAAAGCAGGTAGCTATCATAACTTACAAGACCTTATATATAATTTAATTTTTTGCTCAAAATATTAATCTTCAAAATGCAGTGACAGCAATTACCACCTACTTATCTCTTTTGAGTGATTTAAACTTTGATAGTGGGATAATTTAATAGCTACTTATAGATGGTCGGCTAAAACTTAACTGATAATTAATAATGGAAGATTAAAAACTGCCACAGTTACAGATGATGAGAAATGTACTTATTGGCATAAAACCCCACAAGGGTGATCAGGTGAAAATACCATGTGAAAAAAATAAAAGGCAATAAATGCTCCTTTCAGATTCATAAGCTGTGGGCACATTTTACCCATTATGTAAATCCCATTCTTAAAACAGTTTTCTTGGCGTCCTGAAAATTGAAGCTTTTGAAACCTTATGCTCCAACATAAATATGGAAATGAAAAACTATTATAATTTTTAAAATTTTAAGAGTGCTTTTGCAGATTTAAACAAAGCTAACATATCTTCATTTAAAGTAGGATCCACGAAGCTCTCCAATGTCATTCCTGAAATAACTAGAGTTGGAATAATGGGCTGCTTCTTACTCTGTAGTTTCTAATGCAGTGTAAGCAGCTTTACAAGGATTAACTGTCTCCACTGACCTAACAGCATTCTTTACTTCATTTGAAAGGAAACAGGAAGTTTTTTCTCTGCAACTTTATACCAAGGCACAGAATTTGTCTATTAAAAATACCAATTCCACTTTTATTTAGTAAAATTAAGAAATTTTAAAAGTACTAGGCTTTTAATCCATCAATATTAATTTCTTTACTTTTTCTTTTCTAAGATGGTCTCACTGTCACATAGGCTCATGTGCAGTGGCACAATCATGGCTTACCACAGCCTTAACATTCTAGGCTCAAGCGATCTTGCCACCTCAGCCTCCCAAGTAGCTGAGGCTATAGGTGTTTGTTAACACACTTGGCTAATATTTTATTTTATTTATTTTATTTTATTTTTTGAGACAGAGTCTCGCTGTTATCTCCCAGGCTGGAGTTCAGTGGCATGACATTGGCTCACTGCAGCCTCTGCCTCCCAGGTTCAAGCGATTTTCCTGCCTCAGCCTCCCGAGCAGCTGGTATTACAGAGATGCACCATCATGCCTGGCTAACTTTTGTATTTTTAGTAGAGGCAGGGTCTCACCATATTGGCCAGGCTGGTCTTGAACTCCTGGCGTCCTGTGATTTTTCTGCCTCCGCCTTCCAAAGTGCTGGGGTTACAGGCATGAGCCAGCCTATTTTTATTTTTAATAGAGACAAGGTCTTGTATGTTGCCCAGGCTGAGATATTAATTTCATGATGTGAACATGTGATTTACCTCTCAGCAAAGTTATTTTTTGAACTATCTCTGTCATGAGACCCAAACTGAATTCCTTATCAGTTGCTAACTTCTCTCTTACACCATCCCCACTGAGTTGAGAAGATGGCTTGGTGCTACATGAAAGGGAAGTGCCAATGTAACGACCAAAATAGACAATCACAAGCTATAATGTCACGCTAACGATGGATCCCATATCTTATTTGTAATTAACTTGGAGAAGAAATGCTAGGCTGAAAATGAGTAGAAGTCAAAACAGGGACTTTCCACAAAGAGAGAGCTGAATCCAACTTCTATTCTTTTGACGTTATCAATTCTGTGACTGATTCTTGCAGCATTATTATGAGAATTAAATGAGCAATATATTTTATCGCATGTTGGCACTTAATGTATGCTTGCTGCAATACATACAATCTACATAGCATATATGCAATTATACACTAATATATAATTGTCCAATAAATGTTTAGCAAATTTTGGGCACAACTGGTAATATACTTTTTAAACTTCTGTGAACACTTAATTTTGAAATACATATTGACCAAGCTCACATAGACAAAAACTTTTACTTCTTAAAACTTTTTCAACTATAAATTTTATGACTGCTTTTTAAGAATCAAGTCATAATGATGATGGCTTTAGAAATCTTCCTACATTTGGCCACATACTATTTATTATATATTATATAGTTATATTAATACAGAAGAGATGGCCCTAGAGACTGAGAGCACAGGAAACTCCTAATCTATAGCAAAAATTTTTATTATTTACAATAATCAGAAAAAATAATTTTTCAGTCTATCAAAGATACTTAAATAGGTTTTTATTATGAATATTTTACAAAATCAAAGTTTAAAAATTTGTATCACAAATATCAGAATATATCAGTGTGACTGAGCTTTTTTGGAACACTTATTTTTCCTCTAACACAATGCCATTCTTTCCAGACAGTAAGAGTCCCGAGTCTTCCTGGTTCATATATACATACCTAGACCCTGAGACAGCTCAATATGTGTGATCCAATTGCTACATATTGCAGGTACATTTAAAATAATCAGAATCACTAGAGGGCTTGGGGCAAATCAACAAACTCCTCATATCTAACATCTTCCTAAACTACAGATTCTCATCACATCTCCTGGAGAGATTTAATAACCTCCCAACCCCCACTTCCAGAGATGTCAAGGCCTCTGCATTGGTGACTATAACAGGTTCCCAGAGAATTACAACACGGGAAGTACAACTCATATTGAGAACCACTGCCCTGAATAATGAGCACTGCTACAAAGCAGAATAGGAATAATAAAGCACACAAGCATTTTTTAAAAAACAGGTTGCAAACATTCTCTTAGGAATATGCCTTAGTGGGCACACGTCCAAATATGCTGCTTTCCTTTTTTTTGAATACCTGTTCAAGAAACAAAGGAATAGAAAATAAGAAGGGGAAGACAAGAAAATGGGAAGCTGCACCAGAGCCACCTTGAAAATGTAAAGGACTTGTGGTTGTTGCCTGCCACAGTTAGTAGAATCTAAATATTCAGAAAGTTAAAATGTTTTCTGGAGTAAGAAGCTGTGTCAGGAAAGAGGATTAGGTAACAGGTGACCTAGAATTAGGATGTGATTCTCCCTGAAGGATTGCTGGAGAAGAGATAATGAAAGGTAAGGGCTTTTCCAAGACATTTCCAGACTGGACTGACCTCCATGTAAAATCTTACTAAATATATATACATATTAAAAAAAATTTTTTTTTAAAAGATGGGTTTTCACCATGTTGGTCATGGCTGGTCTTGAACTCCTGACCTCAGGTGATCCACCTGCCTTGGCCTTCAAAGTGCTTGGATTGCAGGCGTGAGCCACCATGTTCGGCCAAATCTTACTAAATATTAACAGAAAGAAAAGAGTTCTGGCTGGGCACAGTGGCTCATGCCTACAATGCTAGCAGAGGCCAAGGCTGGAGGATCACTTGAGCCCAGGAGTTTGGGACTAGCCTAGGGAACCTAGGGAGTACCCTGTCTCTAAAAATAATTTAAAAATTAGCCAGGCATGGTGCCAAGCATCTGCAGTCTTAACTACTCAGAAGGCTGAGGAGGGAGGACCACCTGAACCCAGGAGATTGAGGCTTCAGTGAGCTAGGATTGCACTGCTGCACTCCAGCCTGGGCAACAGAGCAAGACCCTCTCTGAAAGAAAGAAAGAAGGAAAGAAAGAAAGAAAGAAAGAAAGAAAGAAAGAAAGAAAGAAAGAAAGAAAGAAAGAAAGGAAGGAGAGAAAGCAAGAAAGAAAGAAAGAAGGAAAGAAAAGGAAGGAAAGAGAAAAAGAAAAGAAAGAAGGAAAGAAAAGGGTCCCATGTAATGAGGCACATGCTTCCTTTTGAGGACAGAACAGACAAGTGGATTGAATTTGTATCTTTAGGCAGTTTTATACTTCTTTAGTAAATAAAATAGGATTAATGAGTATCTGCCTTGGAATAAAATATATGGTAAACCTGAAAAGCATTCACACTGAAAACACAAAATTAGTCCTCAAAGAAATCTTTAATATGATAACCAGTGACTGGATATTTGTGGTTAAAAGAAGTCATGACATAGGGGAGGGACAGCGGGGGGTGGGGAGTTGTGGAGAGATAGCATGGGAAGAAATGCCAGATATAGGTGAAGGGGAGGAAGGCAGCAAATCACACTGCCACGTGTGTACCTATGCAACAATCTTGCATGTTCTTCACATGTACCCCAAAACCTAAAATGCAATAAAAAAAAAAGAAGCCATGACAAAACTGGTAAAAGATGCAGTTTCCTCAGTCACTTAATTGATTTGTAACAACTGATAGAAACTGGCTAATCATCATTCTGATTAATCATTTTGGGCAGATTTGGAAAGGAGGATAGCCGAGTCACGGCCCCTTTGGGGTTCTTCTAGCAAGGCCAAGGAGGAGGAGGAAAAGAAAGACTCAAACATCTTATTTGCCATTTGTCATAGTGGGAAATACTATGAGGGAAAAGAAAGGCTCAAACATCTTATTCGCCTCTAGTATCAAATACCCACAAACTTCATTTGTTCCCTCTACAATTTAGGAGAAACTGAAGCATAATATAAAATTAATTTGGTACATGCAATGTGAAGCAAAAATAGTTATTCTACTTTGAGTAGGTAAAATGTCAAATAATAGTTCACAGTAATTAGAGCGTGGGAAAAGAAGTGACTGAATACTCTAAGATACTTCGTGGATAGTCTGGGCTCGGTGGCCCACACCTGTAATCCCAGCACTTTGGAAGGCTGTAGCCCCAGCAATTTGGGAGACCAAGGTGGGCAGATCACCTGAGGTCAGGGATTCAAGACTAGCCTGGCCAAGACAGTGAAACCCTGTCTCTACTAAAAGTGCAAAAATTAGCTAGATGTGGTGGCATGTACCTGTAGTCGTAGCTACTTGGGAGGCTGAGGCAGGAGAATCGCTTGAACCAGGGAGGCAGAGGTTGCTGAGCTGAGATCACGCCACTGCACTCCAGCCCCTCTGGCAACAGGGTGAGACTTCGTCTCAAAAAAATAAAAAATAAAAATGTCTTGGATATTTTATTTCCCTAAGAAACCCACCAGCAATTCAATAAACATTTACTGAGTGCAAACTACCTCAAGGAATTATAGCTGTCTACTATGGAAACTGTAAAGCCATGTACCCCCAGGGAACTATACTGTTGAAATAGCCTAATTGGGACTTTGTTAGTCTTATTATATTGTCAAGCAAATTATTAAAAGTAGGAAATATGTATTCATGAGGAAGTAGACTAGTACTTTGTCTTTGACATTGCAAATCCTTTTCTAGAAACAAGAATTAACTAAATACGTTTAAATAATCATTAAATATCCAATTACTTTACAGTATATATAAACACAAAGATAAACCAAAGTTCAGGCCAGGCTCAGTGGCTCATGCCTGTAATCCCAGCAATTTGGGAGGCTAAGGTGGGTGGGTCACCTGAGGTCAGGAGTTCAAGACCAACCTGACCAACATGGAGAAACCCCATCTATACTAAAAATACAAAATTAGCTGGGTGTGGTGGCGCATGCCTGTAATCCCAGCTACTCAGGAGGCTGATGCAGGAGAATCGCTTGAACCCGGGAGGCAGAGGTTGCAGTGAGCGGAGATTGCACCATTGCACTCCAGCCTGGGCAACAAGAGCGAAACTCTGTCTCAAAAAAAAAAAAAAAAAAAAAAAAAAAGAGAGGTAAACCAAAGTTCATGGGTATAGTATACTGAAACTGTATTTGTCAAGTTAGTCAATTATGTTTTAACACATGGTTTTAGAAAATCATTACATTATTTTCTTTCCCTTATTTGCAATTTGGTACTTTTAATGTATGTTATTAACAAAAAGCCAAGCTTACTAGACAGCCCTATTCTGCTTTATATTATAAAGAGTTCATTTTTCGCCGGGCGCGGTGGCTCACGCCTGTAATCCCAGCACTTTGGGAGGCCGAGGCGGGTGGATCACGAGGTCAAGAGATCGAGACCATCCTGGTCAACATGGTGAAACCCCGTCTCTACTAAAAATACAAAAAAATCAGCTGGGCATGGTGGCGCATGCCTGTAATCCCAGCTACTCAGGAGGCTGAGGCAGGAGAATTGCCTGAACCCAGGAGGCGGAGGTTGCGGTGAGCCGAGATCGTGCCATTGCACTCCAGCCTGGGCAACAAGAGCGAAACTCTGTCTCAAAAAAAAAAAAAAAAAAAAAAAAAAAGAGTTCATTTTTCCACGTTACTACATATTCATCTATCTCCACAGAAATAGATAACTACAGTAAAGAGCTACCCAGTGGACCCTCGTGTGCCTGGTCTAATTCAATAAACCCCATTTTGAAGATCACCAGCATTTTAAACTAAATATGATGTGCTTTATTTTGTAGCACCTGTGAGATCAACTTACACATTTCCTCTAATCATACTAGGCTTACTGAGATAAGAACACAGCTCTTAGAAAGAAAACTCCACACTCATAAACATTTTTCGGTATTCTGAGGGCACAATCAGTCAAGAACCAGGACAAAATTTAACAACCATTCTCTAATTGGCAGCCAAGATATTGGATTTTTTAAAATTATTTATTTATTTTGAGATGGAGTTTTGCTCTTTTTGCCCAGGGTGGAGTACCTGGCTCACTGCAACCTCTGCCTCTCAGGTTCAAGGGATTCTCCTGCCTCAGACTCCCAAGTAGCTAGGACCACAGGCACCTCCCCCACCACTCCTGGCTAAGGTTTGTATTTTTAGTAGAAACAGTTTTTTATTTTTAGTATTTTTATTTTGCTGAACATCCCTGCAAAATTATATCTTCGCCACATTGGCCAGGCTGGTCTTGAACTCCTGACCTCTCACCTGCTTTGGCCTCCCAAATTGCTGGGATTACAGGCATGAGCCACCAAACATCCAGTTAAAATACAGGATTACTAAGTTAAACAAATAGTTATGACTCACACAATCTGAATCTCAGCTCTTACTTTGCACAGTTGCCTTAGCTTTATCCATTTTAAACACTTCTAGACTGACTTTGTGATTTGCATAGATTTTTCTCTCCTTTACCTATAAAACTGAGACAATAATTATGTACCTGACAGCATGACGATAGTGTCACACTGGAATATTGGACACTTTTTTTAAATGAAGATTTTCCTTATGAAGTTTGTCAATACACTTTTACGGAATACCTTTCATGTGCCCAGATACCAGGACAAACCCAGAGAAACAGGACAGACAAAAATCTGTCATGGGATTTATAATATAAGGGAACTATTAGTTAACGATCTATGAGAGGACAATAGTAATAATTTGGTGACAAAAGTTACTTTGCTGAATCATGTAAAGTAGAAAAAGAAGTATCTTGGGCTGGGCGTGGTGGCTCATGCCTGTAATCCAAGCACTTTGGAGGCCAAGGCGGGTGGATAACCTGAGTTTGGGAGTTCAAGGCCAGCCTGATCAACATGGTGAAACCCTGTCTTTAAAAGAAAAAAAAAAGAAAAAGAAGTATCTTTCAATTAAATTGGTGAAGTTTTAATATTTTACTATAGAAATAAAGTGCACAGTGTTTTTTTTTGAAAGTTAAGTAACACAGGGAAGTGTAAAACGAAAGCCAAGTCTCCTTCTCTTTCCTAATGGACTCTCTTCCACTTCAGATTTTTACGCATATTCACATATCAACAAATGCATATACTTTCTCAAAATCATATTTTTAAAAACTATTGTGCATCTTGATGTTTTTCACTTACAATGATGTATTTTTGAGACCTTTGCACATTAACACATGAGACGTTGGTGTTTCTAACAGTTACAGAGAATGCAAAAACACCTTCGAAAAAGACTCCAAAATGTACAAAAATTCACACTTTCAACAGCATATTTCTCTCTAACATTCAGATTGCTCAAAAATTTTAATCTCTTACAATATAAAAGATGAAAGTTTTATCTCATTGCTATTTTATTTTTTCAGTTACGAGTATATTTAGGCATTTTTTCATATGTCTGCTGAAAGACATGGCTAAAAAAATTTCCTTTCCTGTGAACTTTCTATTCATGTCTTTATTATTGAGTTATATTTTTCTTATGGATTGGTATGACCTCTTAGAAAAAGTGGCACCTAAAGGAAAACATTTAAACATTAAGTGTTCTAAAAAACAACACATGAGGGTTTGCGTACAACTTACACACACACACACACACACACACAATTGGGTGTGGCCAAGGCGGGTGGATCACGAGGTCAAGAAATCGAGACCATCCTGGTCAACATGGTGAAACCCCGTCTCTACTAAAACTACAAAAAATTAGCTGGGCATGGTGGCGCGTGCCTGTAATCCCAGCTACTCAGGAGGCTGAGGCAGGAGAATTGCCTGAACCCAGGAGGCGGAGGTTTCGGTGAGCCAAGATCGTGCCATTGCACTCCAGCCTTGATAACAAGAGCGAAACTCCGTCTCCAAAAAAATAAATAAATAAATAAAATTGGGTGTCTTTTTTTTTTTTTTTTGTCTAAAGAAAACAAAACAGTAAAATTTATTTTTTTATTTTTTTTTTTTTTTTTTTTTTTTTTTTTTGAGACAGAGTCTTGCTCTGTCGCCAGGCGCCAGGCTGGAGGGCAGTGGTGCCATCTCAGCTCACTGCAACCTCCGCCTCCCGGGTTCAAGCAATTCTCCTGCCTCAGCCTCCCGAGTAGCTGGGACTACATGCACACGCCACCACGCCCAGCTAATGGGTGTCTTTTTAATAGTGTATCTTGGAGATCTTTCCATTAACAGTGCTGCTCCTGACACCCTGTCTCACTTGCCAAAGAAGCTCCTTCCAGTTAAAGCACCTTTGCTGGCCTTTTCCTCAGCCTTGTATTTCAAAACTAGCATAGATCAATCACTCTGTTTTATAGCCTTTGCTCAATATTATTTTGCTGAACATCCCTGAAAAATTATATCTTCCTTCCAACTGCCCCACCCCCCCCCCGCCTTCCTGTGTTGTTTTTCTCATTAGCAGGAATCGCCATCAGACACACTGTATCTATACAAACTATAATAATATATTATTTATTTGTTTATGGTCTATCTCTTGCTACTGAAATGAAGTAAGGGATTAAAAACAGTATTGGTAAATAATTTGGACAGGTGTGTTAATTTACAAGCTTCAATCAACACCAGTCTCATGGCGATAAAGCTTCAGATATTTTTGATTCGCTGAAATTATCCTCTCTAGTCTATTGTAACAATTAAATACTAAAAATATGCATGTTGCCCATATGTTGTTGCAATGTGCGCTGACTTTTGAAAAACATTGTTTTCTATAGAAAGTTTAATTACAAAGGGAAGTTAATAAATCCCTTCATGTGAAACACTGACCATATTCCACAGTGGAGATAAGGATAAGACAGTATGATCATGCAATAAATAAAAGGTTTAAGAAACAGGCAAACAGAGAGAAGGAAAGTGAGCATCTCACACAGTGACTGATCCTTTATAGTTTTAATTGTTGCTTTTCTATTCAGTGGAGTCTTGTGCCTTATTGGTTTCTCCAACAGAGTAGATCAGTACTAAAGAATAAATAGAATTCAAGTCATTATCCAGTACAATTAGCAATGGATGCTGCTATATGAAAGAATGCTGTCTATTCCCTCTTGTAATGGTGGTAGGGGTGTATCATATACAAGCATTACAGAAGACAATATCTAACAACATTTCCAGTGCAATGTAATCCAAGTAATAAAAGACTGGAAAAAACACAAATGCCCATGTAATGAATTATATGCAGCCTGAACAATACAGAATGCAGAAGCCCAAAGTTTACTCAGATGAAATATGTCTGTGTATGTTTAAAATATCTTCAAGATGCACTGTCAAGTCAATAGAGTAAGATGCAAAATGTTATGTATTATATACTAGCATTTGTGTTCTTAAAAATATATATACAGTCAATCCGCATTCACTGATTCTGTATTTGCAAATTCCCCTATTTATTAAAGTTTAACCCCAAGTCTATAGTGATGGCACTTTCATGGTCATTTTCAAACATGCACAGAGGGATGAAAAATTGGAGTTGCCTGACCTGCACGTTCCCAGCTGAGGTTGAGTAAGGTGACACACTGCCCCCTGTTTCAACTTTCATACTGCAAAATAGGTGTCTCTTTTGAAGTCTTATTTAGTCCGTGTCTTTCTAATTGTTGCGCTTTGTGTTGGCAATTTCACTGTTTAAAATGTTGCCCAAGCTTACTGCTCTCTCGTGTTCCTAAGAACGAGAAGGCTTCAATGGGTCTTACAGAGAAGCTCCGCATGTTAGATAAGCTTCGTTCAGGCATGAGTTAGTGCTGTTGCCTGTGAGTTTCATGTTAAGGAATCAACAATATATGTTAAATAAAGTATTTTAAGCAGAAACACACATAAAACTAGGTTATGTATTGATCAAAAATATTGTAACCAAAAGCTCTCAGGAAACTAATCCTGTATTTCCGTAAGTGCAATGGTTCCATATTCACAAGTTCAGTGTTTGTGGTGACTTTACAGAACGTAACTACCTGGAATAATGAGAATCAACTGTATTTGTAATTGTTTTTGTGTGCACAAAACATCTCTGAAGGGCACATTGGCTATCCATGGGGAGGAGAATTGTGCGGTTGGGGAAAGGGGTGTAGTCCTTTATATGAAATACTTTTTCACTGCACACCCTTGTGTAACATTTCAAATTTTATACCATGCCGACTTTTTTATTTTTAAAAAACAAAATCTAAAGTTGAAAAATAAAGGAAAAGAATGCTAACAGTAGAACACTGAACAAACAATTGAAAGATTATCCACAGTGGAATTAATTAATTATAAAGCTAATAGACAACCAAAATTTTCTAATTTCAGTCAGACTCAGTAAAACTTTAATGTAGTGATTTCAAGGGGCTATGCTGAACCATTTTGCTGAATATAGACATCTTGTGGGTTGTGGGGTTTTTTTTTTTTTTTTTTTCTGTTTCTCTGTTTTTTTTCTTTTTTTTTTTTTTTTTTAGACAGGGTCTCAACGTGTTGCCCAGGCTGGAGTGCAGTGGCTCAATCCATACTGTAGCCTGGACCTCCTCAGGCTCAGGTGACCCTCCTACCTCGGCCTTCTGAGTTGTTGGGACTACAGGCACATGCCACTATGCCTAATTGTTTTTCTATTTTTTGGGTATGGGATTTTGCTATGTTGCCCAAGCTAGTCTCAAACTTCTGGGCTGAAGCAATCCACCCACCTCAGCCTCCCAAAGTGCTGAAATTACAGGTGTGAACAATTGTGCCAGGACTGAATATATAGATACTTTGGATGATTATTTTCCTCATAAAATTAAAGTTGCCATTGTCCTCCTGTCTCCCTACAGGAGGTTAATGAATGTGCTGTGTATCTCAAATTTTAAGGTGCCCAAACATGATGTGTGGTATAACAAATTCCACTGTTATTGAGGCTGTACTACATGCTAGGTAATAGACATGAATTAGGTCTTCAAAACCCTGCAAAACAGTTATTGAGACAGTCATTGACAAAGAGAAAGCTGAGTCTTCAGGAGTGAACAATTTACTTGAGGTCATCCAGATAGTAAGTGGTATAGCTGGAGTTTAAACTAAATGGTCTGTGTCCAAGACTATGCAGGGAAAAACTAGTCCCTGTGAATGAAGAAGAACCAATCATTTAGATAAAAATAATACAGAATCACGCTGAGAATATAAGAACTCCAAACTATGACTCAAATGTGCAATCAACATCTGAGGTATTCAGACACGAAACAGAAAGCAGAAGCCTACTTGGGTGTGAAGCCATACTGAGTTCACCTGATGGGGGCTTTGTATTTGCTTGTTCTGTCTGGATCTCTCTTCTAGTTGGTCCCAGGGATAGCATGGTCTTCTCATCATGTCAGATGCCAATCCTTTAGTGAGGCCTTGCCTGACCCCCTTGCTTAACAGCTCCCTCTGGCCCCCTCCTATCACACTGTTTTCGTCGCAGCAACATCTAATGTTATTTTGTCTATATGCTTGTTTACATATTTAGTCTGTTTCCTAGTGGTATGAATGGTCTCTGAGAACAGTGGCCTTGTGCCTGGAACAGTGTCTGGCAAATACAGGCCCCTCAATAAACATTTATCACAAACTGAATCAGAGAAATTCTACAGTTACTGGACTGACCGCATATTGTAGGGACTTAGATGAAGGCCAAGTCTTGTCATCAATGAGTATAAAATGCTATAAGGGTGACACACAAGTCACAACTGACTTTAATGAGAAAATCTACCAGTCCCAAAGGAAAAGCAAAAACGGAAGAGTTTAAAATTAAAATGTCAAAACTTTAAAAGGTTGTATGAAGGAGGCAGCACTGAGTTGGGCTTTCTAAATTTCAGAAATAGAAAAAGAAGACAGATAATCTGGTGGTTTAATTTGCCAGGGTCATAAGCTACTTATAGAGCAATGGGAGAACTCACTGTAAGATCGAATGTTGAGTTGAGGTCAAGGAATCTTCCGTCAGGCGGAAAATCTGAGTGAATGCGACAGGCAATTTGGGAGCAATGTAAAGATCATATGCCTGGTTGTGACCTGACATTTCTGAACGCTTAATGAGAAGTTAAAAAATATTGTTGGCTAGGAATTCATTGCTCACTTGAAAGCAAAGCAATACTAAAATGTCTGCTGAGAGTCATGCCAGTAAGAGCTACCTTTCATGGAGAGCTTACAAAGTGCTGGACATTTTGTAAGCAATTGACACACCTTAACTAGCTTAATTATTACCACAGCCCAATTTGATTATCTCAGTTCCACACGTAGAAATGGGGGCCCAGGGAGATTAAAGAATGTGCTCAAGTTCACCAAGCCATTTAACAAAGGTGGAACTGAAACTGTCTGAATCTACAGGTCCCAGAGTTTGGTACACTGCTTCCCTGGTGACAAGTTTAAGGTGAGGGAAGATGAAGCCAAGGCTACCCTAGGAAAGGAAAAAGTAAAACTGCTTTTATAGCATGAGTATTCTCAGCTAGACACTTCGATCTCACTCAGCTTCTACAAGTGTGCCACAAGGTGCCATGAAGATTTGTCAGAAGAAACCAAGCAGAGCTGGGCATGGTGGCTCACGCCTGTAATCCCAGCGCTTTGGGAAGCCAAGGCAAAGATAAGTCGGGGCAACATGGTGAAACCCCATACCTACAAAAAATGGAAAAATTAGCCAGGTGTGGTGGCATGCACCTGTAGTCCCAGCTACTCAGGAGAATGAAATGGGAGGACTGCTTGAGCCAGGGAGGTCAAGGTTGCAGTGAGCCATGATCATGCCACAAAAGTGGGACCCTATCTCAAAAACAAAAAAGGAGAAAAAGAAAAAAAAGACGCAGGATGAAGCCAGGCAGGTTGGTAGGCTGCTTATTTCCAATGAAAGAATTTCTCGTTTGGGGTTTTT